>NC_047672.1:23967858-24175358 GCF_011762505.2 Arvicanthis niloticus
GCCTGAGGTCTCTGTAGCTTTGAAAAGCAGATGGAGCCAGAGGGTGGAGAGGCCAGGGGCCAGGTAGGTGAGAGGGTACAAGAAGAGGAGGGGGAAGAATTTCACCAAGAGCACACCAGCGCGGAGCCCTAGGCGGAGACACAGTAAGACACGGGTCAGAGGCCCTTCTTGGGCCATCTTCTCCACTAATCCATTTTCAGCTAGGTCACTCCAGTGAGTCTTTCTCTGACACAAGGGGCCAGGCGCCCCCTCTCCAGCACTGCCATGGGCTGAGATGAATTTGGGCAAAGTACCTAGCAGAAACCAACATAGTCTGGCATTGCGAGAGCATCCCAGGGGTCTGGAAAACCCAAGTTCCTTTCTGAACTCAAAGTATCTTAAGTGTGACAAGCAGACCCTGACAGACAAACGCCATGGGGTCACCATCCTTTCCAGACCCCCGGGCCTAGGCTTGCTTGCCCTCGACCTAAAGGGAAGCCATTGTGGAGACGCTCCGGGGCGAAGCGGGGATGAGTCGGACCGCGCCCCCCAGCGCAGCTCAGGAGGAGAGGGGGAAACGGGGACCTGAGCCTGGGACCATGGATGACAAGCTGTCCAGCGCCAGAGCTTAGAGTGCCGGAGTCACCGAGCGCCAGGGATGAAGATGCGGACCCACGGCCTAGAGCGGGCGGCGAGGCCTTCGAGGGCCGCGGGAAGACCGGAGAAGAGCGCTCCGGCGGGCGCACGGTCCAGGCTCCCGGGGGGCGGCGGAGAAGCCAACCCGACCGCTCCGGGCCAGCACAGAGCCGGGAGGCAGAGCCAGGCAGAGAACTCAGCGTCCAGAGCAGCGCTGCCCCCGGCTTCCGGTACCTGGGTCCGCCCTCTCTGCCCACGACACGTTCCTTAAAGGGGCCGCGGCGCAAACCAGAGCAAAAGCGCCTGCGCACACCGAGTCCCTGTCGGAATTTAGAGCAAAACATAGAAGCGAGCTCTGTAGCCCTCTTTTCCTCGTCTGCCTCTCCTCTTCACAGCCTCGTAACTTAAATCCTAAAATAAAACTTTAAATCCTAAAATCCTAAAAGTTAATTTAAAATCCTTAAAGTTTAAATATTAAACTACTCGGTATATTGCAGGTGGGTCCAAGAGAGAGACTTTCAGCTGCTAGGTGCAGGTCCAGGGTTCTTGAGTCTCACACTTAGCGATAGTGTTTAGATCATAGGGAATGACTTATACAGTTAAATTATACTTACTGAGCCAAATCAGACTTTCTTGAATTTAGACTAATATTTGTTGAATCAAAATAAAATGTACTAAACTAGATAGGTAACCATACTTTCTGTCATGCCAGACGAAATAAATGAGTTCGATCCCTGGACTCTACATGAAAGAAAGAGATCACCAATTCTTTTAAGTCGTGTCCCCCACATACAAAATAAATCTGATAAAAATTAAAATGTAGCAAGGGCCACGGAAGCAGTGAGGAGCAGGTAGTACCATAAGGCGGGGCTACTTTGGAGAAGAAAGTTGTTGGGAGAGAGGCCAAATGAAAACTCCAAGGTGGGAAAGACTTGATGTTCTGAGATGTGTGCATGTGTGCCTGTGTTGGACAGCCCTGTTCTTGTGGGGTTGTGGGGGACTTGGAGTTGGTAGGCGGTGATAGAGCATAGGAACTAAGCCTACACAGCCAGGGAAGGGCTTGCAATTTCGTCTCAGCTCTCTAGGATTTATAAGGCCGCCTGCTCTGAAGCACCACAGTCCCTATACCTGTCAACAGCTTTTGTCCCTGTGTGGAAAGAAATTTGCACAAAAGTCTGGCCAAGGGTAATTTAAAGGCATCACAGGTGAAAAGGATTATGGGGAAAAGAGAAACAAGGACAAGGCCCAGGGTTCCTATCACTGGACATTTTACTCAACCTTAAGACACACCCCCGGGCCATCCAGAAGTCTCAGAAGATAAAGTAATTTCCCCAAATGTAGGATCAGGGCCACTAATACACAGGAATGGCAGAGTGGCCAATGGTTCTTCCTGTAGGGTCAATAACAACCTAGTACCTAACTCTAAAATATGGGGTATACTGTAGGAATTCAGTTAAACTTAAAAATTAACTGCCCCAGGACACATCCTGGGAGGAGCACATTCCTTAGCCTGAAGACACTTGCCAGATTAACATTCAGAGGAGGAAGGGAGAATCAGATTAACATTCCACAGACCACAGGGGAGGGAACCCAACTGCAGGCAAGAAAGGCCCAGAGCACCAGGACAGACCAATCCTTGCCACTTACAATGGAGGTCCTTGCCACCCCACTCCCCAAAGACCAATCAGTTTAAAAGTCAATCATATTGTGCCTAGTCACTGTTTCCCTAGTTCACCCCTTAAACTGTATAAAAACTACCCTTAACCTCAACTCAGGGTTCTTCTTGCCTGCATTCGAGAGGACCCCCGTGCACTGGATTATTATTATTCTCATTAAACCTCATATTATTGCAGTGAATCACATACGTGTGAGTTTCTGGGGGAGTGTGTCCCCTGGTTTTGGATTTTAGAGTCCAACATTTTGGAGGTCCCACCGAGATACACTCTTTCAGAACCCCACGACTTCAGGGATTGGAAGTCCACACTCGTTCGTGGAGGTCTGTGTGCTCTCTGTTCTTTGTTTTTGTGTCTGTGAAGTCTCTGTGCCCATGGCAGGGGCGCCAGTGGCAGGGGCGACCGTCTGTGTAGCCTGGCTTCTGTGCTCGTGGCAGGGGCAAGAACTGGACAAGCCACAGAGAGCAGTTTGTTTGGGATCCTGGGATAGGGTCAGGTTACAAGTTCTAGGAGGGAATTTGTGGGAGTGGAAGCAACAGGGAAGGTAGATGTACGCACACGTCACAGGCCACAAGACTTTGGGGGACACCCCAAAGTCTGTCTGGGAGATAGGGTCTGAATCTGTTAGATTTGGTCCAGTGTAAGCTGGCCAAGTTGTCTGGTTAAAGACCCTTCTCCGTCTGAAGGTGGTCTCACAGCCACCACCGCCTGGAGGCAGTGTCTGTTGCTCTCTTGTGGCAGTCCCATGTGTCAGACATTCGTGTGTTGTTCATTGCTGGTGGTGTTAGAAATCTGTTAGATTTGGTCCAGTGTAGTCTGGCCAAGTCATCTGGTTACTGGATTCTTCCACTGGCTTTTTTTTTTTCCTATGTCTTGATTGTCTGTATAACCTGATTTATGCACCTGTGACAGGGGTGAGCAGTCTGTGTTGGTTGTTGTTCTTTGTGTTCTTGGACTCTGACTGATGTTATTTTGGACAGAATCTACTGTGTTACCTATCATGGGACAGACGCTCACTCACTACCCCTCTCTCTTTGACTCTTGATCACTGGACTGAAGTTAAGACTAGAGCTCAAAATCTGTCAGTAGGAGTAAAGAAATAGAAATGGCAGACACTATGTACTTCAGAATGGCCATCTTTTCAGATGGGATGGCCACTGGAGGAATCCTTCTTTCTAGAGAAAGTTAGACAGATTAAAGGGAAAGTTTTTCAGAAGGGTCCCGGTGGGCATCCAGACCATATCCCCTATATAACTTGTTGGGGGCCGACTTTTAGCAGAAAGCGGCTATCAGCTTTGCAGCCATCTTGAGCCATATACCCTGACATGAGACTTGAATTACAAGAGCCTACAACAGCTGAGAACACTCCGATAATCTTGGTTTAGATACCTTGAGATTAAAAGTGTGTGAGATTAAAGGTGTGTGACTTAGAAGTATAGAGATCAGAGTTAGAGACAAGACCTAAGGGCATGATTAAAGGTGTAACTTAGAGGCGTGGCTTAGAATCAGACTATAGAAGACAGAACCAGACATCAGACCAGAGAGAGAGATTCATACACATCAGACATTAGGTAGAATCTGCCCTCACCCTCGCTCTTGCTGAAACCCGACCTGCAGACCGGAGCAGCAGCTTGGGCCGGGATACAGTGGCCGCCCAAACGTGGGTCGGCCCAGGCCTCAACATTTTGCCTGGGCTGCAACATTTATTTTGGCCGTCCCAACTTGGGGCTAGTGCGGTCCCCAACATTATTTTGGCGCCCGAACATGGACTCGAGCTTGGGCCTCAACAATAACTGTCTGGGAAAACTTGGTTCTCTCCCCCCCCCCCACCATGGGTCTGCCCATTTGTTTCACTTTCAGGTCTACTGAAGACTGAGGTATTCAAACTGAAGGACAGTGATGAGAAGAAAGCCTCACATCCTGTAGGAGAAAAGAAGATCTTACCCACCTCAGATGCTGCCCACCTCTTATTATATCCCCCTCCTCCTTACCCCCCTATGCTCCCCCCAACAGTGGCCCCAACTGCAACTCCAGCAGCACAGAGGAGCACAGCTCTGGTGAAACCCTTGTCCCCCACCCCCCAGCAGAAGGGGGCTAAGAGGGTCTGGCTGCTAGGACTTGGAGTAGGCAAGTGGGGATCCCTGAGACTACTGTCTTGCCTCTGCCAGCCTATGGGCCCCCTGATGCCCAGGGTAACCAGCCTTTCCAGTATTGACCCTTTTCATCGGCGGATCTCTATAACTGGAAGACTCATAACTCTTCTTTTTCTGAAAACCTCCAGACTCCGATAAACCTGATTGATTCTCTCCTTTTTTCACATCAGCCCAGTTGGGATGATTGTCAGCAGTTCTTACATTCTTTACTACTGAGTAAAGGCAGCGTGTCATCTCGGAAGCCAGGAAAAACGTTCCTGGGACAGATGGAAGACCCACTCCCCTACAGAACGAGATAGATGCAGGATCCCCACTGATGAGACCAAATTGGGATTTCAACAAGACTGACGGTAGGTAGCACTTGAAAGTCTATCGCCAGGCTCTAATGGCAGGTCCGGTCCGGGGGTGGGGGGGGGCTGCACGGTGCCCCACTAATTTGGCTAACATAAGGGAAACAGTCCAAGGGCCTACCGAATCCCTCTCAGCCTTCCTAGAACGGCTGATGGAGGCTTTCCACCAGTTCATGCCCTATGACCCTGCATCTGCTGAGAAGGTATTCTATAACAAAGAGACTGAGGAAGAGAAGGAAGAGGGGAAGCAGAAAGAGCAGGAAGCTAGGGAACTGAAGAAGAAAAAAAGACAGGAAAAGAACTTGACTAGAATTTTGGCCACAGTAATTAGAGAAAGTCGAGAGCCAGGCAAGAGAGTACCAGGCAACCAAAGGAGGCCTTTAGATAAGAATCAGTGGGTCTATTGCAAAAAAAAAAAAAAAAAAAAAAAAAAAAAAAAAAAAAAAAAAAAAAAAAAAAAAAAAAGCACTGGGCAAAAGATTGCCTGAAGAAAAGGGGAGATAGATAGAGCCCACCATGCCTGAGAGGAAGCCCCAAACCACAAAATACTGGTTCTGGGCAAAGACAGTGACTAGGGAAGACAGGGCTTGGACCCCCTCCCCAAGCCCAGGGCAACCCTGAGAATGGAGAGGAAGCCCACCCAGGTCCTGGTGGCTACCGGGGCCCAACATTCGGTCCTTTTACAAACCATGGGTCCATTGTCTGGCAAGAGGTTGTGGGTCCAGGGAGCTACTGGCAATAAACAATATTCATGGGCCACCCAAAGGACAGTGGATCTCCGCATGGGCCGGGTGTCCCACTTGTTCTTAGTCATTCCAGAATGCGCCTGGACCCTCTCCTGCTTGCAAAAATTGGAGCCCAGATTCACTTTCTTCCAGAAGGCCCCCAAGTAAAAGACAGACAAAGAAATGTGTTACATGTGTTGACTGTAAAACTCAAGGATGAATATCGCCTCTTTGACCACCCAAAAGAAAATCCCAGAGATATGGGATGGTGGTGTAGAGTGAAAAATTATAAAGACCATTTTATGAAATATATATATATATATTTACTGTCACTGCCTCAGGACACATTCCGGGTGGAGGGCATTATCCCTGAATCAGAGGACACTTGCTGGATTAACATTCCTCAAGCCTCAGGGTAGGGAAAGCCCAAAGCAAGAAGACACATTCCTGACCACAGAGAAAGATGCAAGTCATCTAGGTGGGGCTATAGCCGGAACAAGTGAAAAATAGTTAACCTGAAATAGTTGGTAATGACAGGGTAGGGCACAGTGACATGGTAAAACTACATTTTTGAGAAGAAATTTTTGAGTGTGCAGAGTGATTTTCACATGACTCTAAATCATTTAGGGTGAGTTCCTCTGAAATGTTCCACTATTTTTATGTTATGTATCCTTGACAACCCCTCAACCCCCCTTTCCACTCCCCTGGTTTGTGGTTTTCCCCTTTAAAATCCTCCTCAGACTGGCTGGCTTGGTCAAACTCTACTCCTGCGCGAGTGTGCAGTTTGGCCACTGGCTGCCAGCTCTCTTCCCTAATAAACCTCTGGCGATTGCATCCAGGTATGGTGTCTTGGAGTTTGTGGGTGGTCGCAACTTCCTGAGACTTGAGTAAGGGTCTCCCGAGTTTGGGGGTCTTCCGTGGCTGAATCAGTTCCCTCAGGCATGGGTGGAAACCGCAAGCATGGGTGAGGCTAAGAACCAGCCAGGGGTCCATGTAGAGCTGAAAGTCTTAGCCATCCCACTAACAGTCCATCAGTATCCCATGAGTAAAGAAGCTGGAGATGAAATTAGACCTCATATCCTCAGATTGCTAGGTCTGGGGATACTTAAAAGGTGTCAGTCAGCATGGAACACATCCCTGCTCCCAGTACGGAAACCAGGTACCAACGACTATCAACCGGTACAAGATCTGCATGAGGTGAACAAGCAGGTGATGAACTTACATCCCACAGTACCAAATCCGTATAATTTGTTGAGCTTTCTCCCCCCAGAAAGGACTTGGTACACTGTACTGGCCTTCTTCTGCCTCTGACTGAGCCAGAGAAGCCAATGAATTTTTACTTTCAAATGGGAGGACCTGGAATCAGGAATATCTGGACAATTAACATGGACTTGGCTTCCACAGGGGTTCAAGAACTCCCCTACCATCTTTGATGAAGCTCTACACCAGGATCTTGCCCCATTCAGACCAGAGAACCCCCAGGTAACCCTTCTTCAATTCATAGATGACATTCTCCTGGCTGCCCCTAACAGACACACATTGCCTCGATGGAGCCTGTTGATTACTAACTGAACTGGAAAAACTAGGTTACAGAGCCTCTGCTAAGAAGGCCCAGATCTGCAGAAAACAGGTCACTCATTTGGGGTATCTGCTCAGAGATGGAAAGTGATCGCTGTCAGAGGTGAGAAAAGACACTATGTTTCACATCCCCCTTCCCTCAAATGCCAAACAAGTAAGGGAATTCCTGGGGACAGCCGGGATCTGTCGATTATGGATCCCAGGGTTCACCAAGATGGCAGCACCCCCTCTATCCATTGACTAAAAGTGATAGGCCATTTGAGTGGGGAGAGAAAGAGCAGGCTGCTTTTGACACCATCAAGGGGATGGCTTTAATCATCCCCTGCTCTGGGACTTCCTGATGTGTCCAAGCCTTTCCACCTGTACGTGGCTGAGAATGGAGGGGTAGCAAAGGGAGTCCTAACACAGAACCTGGGGCCCTGGAAAAGACCAGTGGATACCTCTCAAAAAAAAAAAAAAAAACCACTAGATTCCGTAGCAGCTGGGTGGCCTGCCTGCCTGCAAGTTGTGGTGGCAGTAGCAACCCTAGTCAAAGACTCTGACAAGTTGACCCTGGGGCAGGATTCGGTGGTGACTGCTCCTCATGCATTGGAGAGCGTGATCTGCCAGCCCCCCTACCCCCAACATTGGCTCACTAACACCATGACGCAGTTCTTATACAGTTTAAGGGGTGGACTAGAGAAAGTGACTAGGCACAATATGATTGGCAGAACAGTGTGACTTTTAAACTGATTGGTCTTTGGGGACTGGGGTGGCAAGGACCACCCTTGTCTGTAAGTGGCAAGGATTGGTCTGTCCTTCGGAATGTGTCTACTTGCTCTGGGCCTTTCTTGCCCACAGGTGGGCTCCCTCCCCTGTGGTCTGAGGAATGTCAATCTGCTTTTCCTCTGAATGTTAATCCAGCAGGGTGTGTCCTTGGACTAAGGAATGTGCTCCTCCCAGGATATGTCCTGGGTCAGTTAAAAATTAACTTTAACTAAAAATTAAGTTTAACCTAATTCCTACAAGATGGCTCAGTGGTTAAGAGTACTGGTTGCTCTTGTAAAGGCTCTGAATTCGCCTGGCGGTGGTGGCGCACGCCTTTAATCCCAGAACTTGGGAGGCAGAGGCAGGCGGATTTCTGAGTTCAAGGCCAGCCTAGCCTACCTGGTCTACAGAGTGAGTTCCAGGACAGCCAAAAAAAAAAAAAAAAAAAAAAAAAGCTCTGAATTCAATTCTCAGCACCCACATGGTGGTTTATAGCCATCTCTAACTTACTGTTCCAGAGGGATCTGTGCTCAAATCCACATACAGGCAAAACACTCACACATAATATAAAATAAATAAATCTATCTAATAAGAAATTTTAGAAAAGAATTGTGGCCAGGCACTAATTACTAAATATCACCTTTGTCCCGACTCATTTGCCTGTTCTGTCCCAAAGTTGTTCACAGAAGATTGAATAGTTCTGAGTACATCATTTTAAGACATGGCATCTTCTAGTATGACCCCAGACAAGTTTTTCTGGATCTTTATCTCTCCAAAAAGGACACAGGAAGGTGGACATGGGGAGAGAAATGCGACTAAAGTTAGACAAGATCCCCTAAAGCAGTGTTTTTTAATCTTCCTAACGCTGCCCAGTGCTGGGCTTCCTAGTGCATGGGAGCCCAGCACTCAGGAGGTAGAGGAGGTAGAATTCAAGGCCAGCCTGGTCTACAAGGGGAGCTCCAGGCTAGTCAGGGATACAAGGTAAGACCCGCTCTCAAGAAGGGACAGGGAGTCCTGGAGAGATAGCTCAGCAGTTAAGAGGATCCCAGATCCATTCCCAGCACCCAAATGGCTGCTAACAACTATGTATAACTTCAGTTCCGTGGGATCCATCACCCTCTTCTGACGTCTGTGCATGTCTAATACATACATGTAGGCAACACACCCATATACATAAAATAATAGTTTAAAAAAGAAGGCCCTCATTTGGGAGAGCTGGCCATACCCCTTCCTTGGGCAGTGTGGGAGAGCTGACCAGGAGGGCATGAGAGCAGGAGAGCTGGCCAGCCTCTGGCCAACTGTGGCACTGGGGTGAGCTGGCACTGCCCTTTGCATGGTATGGTGGTTTGAGTATGCCTAGCCCAGGGAGTGGGTGTGCCACTGTGGGCTTGGGCTCTAAGGCCCTCATCCCAGCTGCCCTGGAAGCCAGTATTCTGCTAGCAGCTTTCAGATGAAGATGTAGAACTCTCAGCTCCTCCTACACCATGCCTGCCTGGATGCTGCCATGCTCCTGCCTTGATGGTACTGGAAGAACCTCTAAACCTGTAAGCTAGCCCTGCTTAAATGTTGTCCTTATAAGAGTTGCCTTGGTCATGGTGTCTGTTCACAGCAGTAAAACCAGGGACAGTGCTGGAGAGCTGTCAGGCTAACCAACTCAGCTACCACCCAGGCCCAGATCCAAGGCTGTGAGTTGGCCTACCCCAACATCTACCTCACCTATAAACTGCTGGAGTGTTTAAAGGGACTGATCCTCCAGAACCAAGGCGGCAAGATCTCCATGACACAGGCAACAACAGGATAGCGGAGAGAAGCCCCAGTGAGGATTATTTATAGTGTGCTGAAAGGGGAGGCCTCAATCTAGACCAATAACTCACTGGAATGAACATTTGCAAGAAAAGCTATTTGGGCAAAAGGGCATACTGTGTGACACACCAGGGCACACCGCAGCTTCCAAGATGAGATGTTTGGTTGTTTGTTTTCTTTTGGCAAGGAGGTTGCAAGGGTGGGGGGGGGGGAGGGGGAGGGGGGTGAAGCTGGAGGGATGAAGAGATAAGCAGGGTTGAAGACTCCCATACTCGGGAGACCCTTCCTCAAGTATCAGGAAATCACGACCACCACCCAAAGATCACAAGAAACCATACCTGGATGCAATCAGCAGAGGTTTATTAGGGAAGAAACCTGGCAGCCAGGGGTCTCACCACGCACTCGCACAGGAGTGGGGTTCAACCCCATTCAGTCCGTGGAGGGTTTTAAAGGGAAAAGCCACAAACCAGGGGAGTGGGGACGGGGTGAGGGGTTGCTAAGGATACATAACATAAGAATAGTGAAACATTCCAGAGAAACCCACCCTGAATGGTTAGTGTCATGTGGAAATCACCCTGCATTCTTCTCAAAAATGTGGTTTTTATCATGTCATTGTGTCCTATCCTGCCATTACCAACTATTTCAGATTAACTATCTTCCGGCTATAGCCCCACCTAGGTGGCAGCATCTTTATCTGTAGTCAGGAATGTGTCTTCCTGCCTTGGGCCTCTCCCACCCATAGGTGGGCCTACTGCTTGAGGCTTGATTCAGGGGCAGTGTCCTTCACCTGGAATGTGTCCTGGGGTAGTGAAAATCTTACATTTAGTTCCGCTTTCTGGAACTTGCATTTTTCTGCCCAGGTCTAAGGGCAAAGAAAAAGTCTACAACATTTCATAAAATGGCCTTTATAATTTTTCACTCTACAGGGTTACCAGGCACGGTGTGAAATTCAAAAGGATCAATAAAAAGAATGGAGGAGGAGGAAGAGGAAGAAGCAGCAGCAGCAAGCCAGATGTGTGTAGCATGTTAGTCTCCGCCATTAGCAAACCTTATCATTTTTTATCATCTTCATCTAAAGAAAAGCAGAAACAATTCTGTGTCTCCTTCATCATGCAACTGCCATGGAAGAAGGACTGTGGGAGATCTCATCTGTTCTCTATTTTATTATTTTGCAGTATCATCTTCATTACTATTATTTCGAAACAAAGCTTTACTCCATAGCCCAGGTTGGTCTGGATCTCACAATAGGGCCAAGGTGCCCTCAAACTTCAGGTCCTCCTTCTTCAGTTTTCCAAGTGCTTGGCTTATAATTGTAAGGCATCACGCCAAGCAGTTTTTGATTTTGTTTTGTTTTGTTTTGTTTTTAAGATAGGATTTCAAGTTTCTTGAGGCTGGCTTCCATTTTGACATGTTCCTGAGGATAACCTTGAATTTCTGGTCTTTCTGCCTCTGTCTCCTGAGTGCTGTGATTAGGATTACGAGAATGTGCCACCATGCCCAGTAGAAGAAGATCTCATTTAAAATAAAGTCTTCAACCTGTCATGGTGTCACCTCAAATGCCTTTAATCCCAGCACTCTGGAGGCAGAGACAGACAGGTCTCTGTGAGTTCCAGGCCAGCCCGGGCTATATAGTGAAACCCTGTCTAAGTCCTGCCAGGAGAACATAGAAGTTCACAAATGTAACCCAACACTTAGAAAGGCCAAGCAGAAAGAACAAAAGTCCAAAACTAGCATATAAATAAATAAATAAATGTTTCCAGTTTGCTTTTGTTAAAGCCCACATCCACTCCACCCCATCCCACCCACAAAAATAAGTGGAGCTATGGTTGACCTCTGACCCCCTGCACCAGCTATAGGCTTACAATAAGGAGAACTTACCTTTTTAAGAGTGCCAGCTTCAGGGCCAAAAAAATGGTGGTGCCTTCAATCCTAGCCTTGGGAAGGCAGAGCAAGCATATCTCTGAGAGTTTGAGGTTAACCTTGTCTACAGAGAGAGAGAGCGCCAAGACAGCCAGGGCTACCCAGAGAAACCTATCTCGGAAAAAAAAAAAATTAAGTTAAAAAAAAAAAAAAAAGATCTCCGGTTTTCCAGTTTCACCATACTTCTAACTCAAAACCAACTGTGGACAGCCAAACAATCACATAATGTATCTATGATGATTAATTTTTTAAGTTTATATTTTAAAACTTTATAAAATGTATTTTAAACATATTCTTTCCCCCTCCCAGCTCATCCATATATCAAATCAGACAAACAAAAAACCTATTAAAGACAAAAAAAAAAATTTAAAAACAAAAAATCAAGAGCAAAACCCATGGCGTCTGCTTTGTGCTGTTCACTACTTCTAGGGATGGGGCCTGGCCTGGCCTGTGGCTGATATATAAAAAGACATTCCAGTGCAGGGGGGGCGGGGGGTGGGGGGGGTGAGGGGGTGGGGGTGGGCAGATGTTCCCTTTCCAACAGGTTTCAATTGCAAATAGCTTCCTGCTCAGTGGTGGCACTTTGTGTCTATTTCCCCTTTTTAGTGCTGATTTTGTCTAGTTTGACCTGTGCAGGTTTCCTGTGGGCTGTCACAGTCTGTGTATTCATGTGTGTCTCATTCCTGCTGTGTCTGGAAGACTCAGCTTCCTTGGGGTCAGCCACCACCTGCTGCATAGCTGTGAGGGTTATTTTGAAAGGTCAACATGCAACAACCTAGAATCACTTAGGAAGAAACCCTGAGAGAAGGATTGCCTACATCAGGCTAGCCTCGTTGGACCTAAAGATCCAAAACCAGGGAATGAGCTCCCCTAGAAACTCTCAGGGACGGGATTTGCTGCAATAACATGAGGTTTATTGATGACAAGGTTACAATCAGTATACTGGGTACAATCAGTATACAATCAGTATTCTGCATGCAGGCAAGAAGAACCCCGAATTAAAGCTGATGGCAGCTTATATACCATTTTATAGAATTTACAAGAGCAGTTATACAATTACCTCTTAAACAATAACCACAAAGGCTAAATTTCAAACAGCCGTTCCCAGTCCAGGCTGCTAAGTAACTCAAATTTGCACCTTACCTTTTACAACAAAGAGCTTAAGTAGTTTCTGTTTACCCAGGTTTACTGTGTTAAGGGCTCATAAACTCCTATCTTGGGTCTTTCTGGAATGTGTGTTTGAGTCTTTGAAATGTGCTTCTCCCTGAATGCGTCGCTGGGGGAAGTTAATGTTTGAGTTTAAAACCGAAATCAGAGCTTTTTTTTTTTTTTTTTTTTTGGTTTTTCGAGACAGGGTTTCTCTGTATAGCCTTGGCTGTCCTGGAACTCACTTGGTAGACCAGGCTGGCCTCGAACTCAGAAATCTGCCTGTCTCTGCCTCCCAAGTGCTGGGATTAAAGGCGTGTGCCACCACTGCTCGGCCAGAGCTTCTTTTTACTCTTAAATTTCTACAGCCTGCGCTCCTGTCTGTGATGGACTGTCTTGATTGTTAGTTAATGTAAGAGGACCCAGCCCATTGTGGGCAGTGCCATTCCCTTGGCCTGGGAATCCTGAACTATGTAAGACAGGAGAAAGCCAGATGAGGGCACACAGGGATCTGTTCTCCTGATTTGACTGACCAGCTATTTGAGTTTCCGCCTTGACTTCTGATGATGAAATGGAACCTGGGATACAAACCAAATTAGTCGGGCATGGTAGACACATGCCTTTAATCCCAGCACTTGGAAGGCAGAGGCAAGTGGCTCTCTATGAGTTTAAGACCAGCCTAGTCTACATAGTGAATTTTGGGACAGCTAGAGCTACATAGTGAGAAAAAAAAAATTAAAAATAAGCCAATTCATGAAGCAAAATAACCCATTCTTCTTAAGTTGTTCATCAGAATGTCTTATCACAGCAACAGAAATGAATCGACACCCCTTCCTCAACCACCACCCACAGCAATACCTGGGCCCAGCACACCTTGAAACACCTGTACTCACCAGTATTTGCTCCATTAGAATATAAGTTTCTGCCCACAATGGTGGCCAGCTTCCTTTCTACAGGTTAGTCTGAGTAAACAGCCCAGTGTCCTTGTCTAGGCCTCTATTGACTTGCAGATTCTCTCAACAGCAAAAGCCAGCAAATAAAGTCTCCAGTTCTTGGTAGCGTCCCTGCTGGTGTGGTTCACATTGCTTCCACTAGGTGTCGCTACTCACTTTGAAGTGCAACCAAGCTTCCCCTAGCGGTCCAGACTCTCTGCACAGGAGCCTATCATTTTAGCACCTCCTACATAACACATTTTCATGAAAGATATGTGGCAGGGCACATACGGTGCTCAGGAGAACGAAGTGGAAGCTTGTTTTCTTATTTTATGCATATGGGTATTTTGCTCGCATGCATATCTATTTATTACATGCATGCTTAGTGGAAGCAAAAAAGGAGGGCATTGGGAGCCCTAAGACTGGAATTACAGATAATTGTGAGCCACCATGTGGGTGCTTGGAATAGAACCAGGGTCCTCTGGAAGAGCAGCCGGTGCTCTTAACTGTTCTCCATCTCTAGTTTCTGTACTTTTGACATTCTGAACAGGATGCTTCTCTGCTTTGCAGAGGGAGTAGTGCAGGAGGGGTGTCCCAGAACTGGAAGACATTTAGCTGCATCTCTGACCTCTTCACACACAGTGTTGGAAACAACCCTGGTCCTACAGGTCCCTTTGGGCCGCATTAACAAAATACCATAACTGGCAACCTGTAAACTGCAAATCCTTATTTTTTACAGTCCAAAGCGGTCAATGAGAAGCTAAAATCTGTCTTTTCTGGAAAAAAAAAATTGAGGTCAGCCCCTGACCCTGTTCCAAGTCCTGTGTGATACACCTGGCCTGCAATTTATCCCTAAGAAAGTTGTAGCTTGGTGTAAAAATTTTGGTTATGGGGTGGAGCTGTGGATAAGCAGAACACTTGCTTGGTATCTGTGGATTTACTCTCCAGTGCCATTTAATATATGTGCATATATATATGTATATATATATATGATATATATGATATATATATATATATACACATATATACACATATATATAATTTCCAGCCATCCCCATACACTCATATGCAGAGTGGGGAAAAATATGTCAGAACTCTGAAGAAAGAAGGAGAAAGCCATTGTCAACCATGCCCTGCATCATTGCCTTCATATCCTCCCCCATGCAGGGCTGGCTCAGTGACCTCTCCCATTCCCTCTGCTCATCACTGGAGCTGTAGTCATTCTTTGTATCAGTTTCTCCCACTTCAGTTCTGCCTTCTGATTTTGCTCAAGCTCCCTGCAAGCCCTTCCCAGACTCTAGAATTGTGTTAACACTGCAGGGACAGTCCCTCTTCTCTGTGTGGGAAGTAGGGGTGCGCCTATCTCTGATACCTCCGGCTCCAGTGTGCTACACCCAGTAGTTCTGCTGCCCAGAGACCTGTGACTTATCTGTTCTGAAAGCCTGACCAGGCTGAACCTGGTGACTCACCCTTGCATCCCAGGACTCAAGGGGCCGAGGCAAGAGGATTGCTGTGAGTTTCAGGTCTGCCTGGGCTACAGAGTGATTCCTGTTCTCAAAAACAAAGCAAAGGCTGGATAAATGGCTCAGTACTTAAGAGCACTTGCTGCTCTTTCAGAGGACCAGAGTCTGGTTCCCAGGACCTGTGTCTGATGAATTCCAAGTGCCTGTAACTCCAACGCCACCTTTCAGCATCCATGGGTACTTGCAGGCATGTGCACACACCCATAAATAAACAATATTAAAACAAAACCAGTCAACAACAAAAAGCCTGACCAGTAGCCATGACAACCTTCAAGCTGTGATGGTATTACCCGTAATAAGGCAGCCAACCAGCTAACCTCTGGTTAGTCATCTCTAATAGCGAGAAGCTAGTATAGGAGCTGCCTAGAAGGCAGCTCCATAAGCATTTGTACCACCTGATACCTGCTGAGGAAAAAAGAAGAATGGGCGTGAGACTGGTGGACACATACTGCTGGAGCTGGAGTTCCCAAGGACCCAGTGACCCCCATCTGCCCGGGCACCTGAGAAGAGAGAGGTGCTGACTCAGTACCAGCTGCCTGGCATCTGTGTGTCCCAGGCTTATAGTGGGCATGAAGAGCTACACTGGCATTCATTCATAGATGAGTCCACTTTCTCAAAGGTCCAAGCCACTTTGGGGGGTGGGGAGGGCGGAGAAGTGGGTGTAGACAGAGAGGTCAAGGCAGAGTCTCTTTAATTAGGTAAACCAGCCCCTCCTTAAGTTGCTCGTGTTTTGCTTTCTCTGAGGGAGGCTCGGTGGTTGTGGTGGGACCTGAGTGAACTTACATGACCCCTAGGAACTGAACTCTATGCATAAAATACTGTACTAGGAGTGACAGGGCCCTACTGGACTAATATTCAGCTAAATCTACATGTGCATATTTCCTGAGTTTGGTTTTATTTGTTGAGACCCGGGCTCTTGTAGCCCAGGCTGTCTTCCAACTCACTGTGTAGCTGAGCGTGCTTCTGAACTCCTGCTCTTAGAATTCCCAGTTCTGGTCAGGTGCTGGTGGCTGCATGCCTTTAATCCTAGCACTTGGGAGGTAGAGGCGGGTGTTTGAGGCCAGCCTGGGCTACAAAGTGAGTTCCAGGACAGCCAGGGCTGTTACACAAAGAAACCTTGTCTTAAAAAACAAACAAACAAACAAAAAACCCAAACAAACAAACAAAAAGAATCCCTACTTCTGATCAAAATTTTGAGTAAATTAATTTTTTCATATGTATATGTACATACATACATACATACATACATACATGAATGTATACATACATTCTTTTTCTCTGAATGTGGGCCTGCATAGCCAATTTTTTTATTTGGTTGGTTGATTTTTGTTTTATTGGGGGGGGGGAGGTTTGAAGACAGGGGTTTCCCTTGTTTTAGACAGGGGTTTCTCTTGTTCTTCCAGGACAGCCTTGGAACTTGCTTTGTAGACTGGGCTGTCCTGAAACTTACAGAGAGACCTGCCTGCCCCTGCATTCCTGAGTGCTGGGATTAAAGGCATGAACCACCATTCCAACTTCTTCTTCTTTTTTTTTCCTACCAGATATTCTGCTAACACCCTAGTGAGGGAGACAGAGCCAAGGATGGGCCTAACCATGGGATGAGAACGGGCCTGAGGAGATGGCCTCCTAAGAAGGAAAAGAGCAGGTTCCTAAGGAAGACTAGAAAAGGGCTCGCCAGGATGTCTCCACAGGCTCTAAATCCTGTGGGTATGCATGGTCTCCAGATGAGAAAGCTTTGATCAAGACTCTGTCGAGACGTACACTTTTCCCTGTCTTCCCCTCCCCCTCAGGTCCCTCCTTTGTTCTACCTTATCCAATAGATACATGTTCCTTCTCTTCACACCAGCGTTCAAGAGAATAGTTAACCAAAGGTCTTGTTCTTCATCATTGACTCTGTGTACACGTTTCACCTATGCTCTGGCAGACAAGTATCAATGCGTCGAAATATAGAACCTGCCGAGAGCCCAAAAGGAGCCCGTCCCAATATATATACTAAGCTGGGAGGAAGCCCGATCCGAGAGCGCCCCAAGTCGTTGCACTACCTGTATCTTCCACAAGAGGGAACCATAGCAAAGACATGGATGCTGATCAAGAGACCTACAAAAGCAGTGCTGGGTAGAACCGCTCGCAGGCAGTCTGCGGTGAAAGAAAGAACTTGAGTTCAGCGAACAGGCAGGCCTGGGCTCATGTGCTCTCTGATAAGATTCATGATACGACAGGGAACAGTGCCTTGGAACAAATAAGTTATTCAGGAAAAATTTAGCATCCGAAACGATTATTGCTAGAAACGAGAAAATTTGAAGGCAAAGTCCGAAGGCTATTCTTCCTTCGGGTGATACCCAGCTTCTCAGTAGCCCTAACCTGCTCAGGTCCCTGGGATGCTCCCTCCCAACTCCCCTGACTGATGGGTGAGGCAAGTGAGCTTTGGGCTGCTTATCACTCTTTAATAGAAGGCTCTGCTGGGAGAGAAGTAAATCTCCCTGTTGATCTCTAGCCAGACACGCCCTGTATTCTTGGGGAAAAGAGAAAGCAGAGAAAAGCGGGAAACTAAACTAAAAGAACTAGAGGCATGGCACAGTGGTTAAGGGGACTGGAGCAATCGTGAGGACCCGAGTTCGGATCCCAGCACCCACAAAACAAGCTGGATGTGTTCTTGAATGAGTCCATAACCCCAGTCCTGGGTGGGGAAGGTAGAGACAGGGTCACTGGGGGCTTGTAGTTGCTCTAGCCAAAACAAAAAACAAACAAGCAAAAACAAAAAAACAAAAAAACAAAAAAACAAAAAAACAAAAAAAGAAAGAAAGAAAGAAAGAAAGAAAGAAAGAAAGAGAAAAAAACCAAAGACAAAATGTAAACTTCAGGTTCAAGAAGAGACCCTCTCAGCCGGGCGGTGGTGGCGCACGCCTTTAATCCCAGCACTTGGGAGGCAGAGGCAGGTGGATTTCTGAGTTCGAGGCCAGCCTGGTCTACAGAGTGAGTTCCAGGACAGCCAGGGCTACACAGAGAAACCCTGTCTCGAAAAACCAAAAAAAAAAAAAAAAAAAAAAAAAAAAAAAAAAAAAAAAAAAAAGACACTGCCCTCCTCTAGCCCTCGAAATAACCCCACACACCACACCACACCTTCCTCCTCCTCTTCTTCCTCCTCCTCTTCTCGATCTCTCTTCCCACTCTCTCTTCCCCTTTCCCCTCCTCTCTCAAACACACACACACACACACACACACACACACACACACACACAGAGGAGAGAGAGAAAATAACAGGAGACAGGAGACCCAATCTGAGTTCAGCAGACCCTCTTCTCCATTATCCTCTGAAGTCATCCCCACCAACACAACGATGTTGTTACAACTGTTTCTATTTCTACTTTACTCCTGAAAATAAGGGACTCAAAGACCAAGCAACCTGTTCTTAGAGCTGAATCTGGGTTTCTAACCCAACACCTATGTTCTTCAACAGGACACGAAAAAAAAAAAAAAGAAAAGAAAAGAGAGGGAAGGAGACAACAGCTGTTCTGAAGAGGTCCGACGACGCTGTGACAGAGAAAGCAGAATTAAAAGCTTACAGGAAGTCAACTTTGTCCTCTTGTCTCATCCTTACCTTTCCCCTCTTGACCCAGATTATACAGTCAGCCATTTACATCGGAGGATTCTGTATCTGTGTGCTCTAAAGTCTTAGATTCAGCCAATGGTTGGTGGAAAAGATCCTGAGGTGTATATCCTGTGGTAGGGGTTCCTGGGAGATTTATGTAGCTCAGGCTGGCACTGGACTCATGTTCTTCCTGCCTCAGTTTACCAGGTGCTGGGATTAGAGATGGACATCACCATAGAAGGCATAATTATACATATATATATAATATATATATATATATATATATATATATATATATATATATATATAATTTTTCTCTTGTCCTAGCACCTGGAAGGGGGTCAGGTGTTCAACGTCCTTCTCAACTACATAGAAAATTTGGGACCAGGGAAATAAGACACAGTTTCAAAAAATGTATAATTATACAACACATTGGATTAGGTAGAAGGAATTAATAATAATCTAGAGATGAGTTAAAGAGTGTGGAAGAATTCATGTAGGATATATGCAAATGCAATTTTTTTTTTTTTTAAACAATGAACTTGGAACATCCAAACATTTTTGCTATGGGGGAGATGGTGAAACCGCACTCCTGTAGGTACAGAAAGCTGACTTCATGCCTCCCTTAGGTCTCATTTTCCAACCTGGAGAGAGGTTGCGGACAGACAGGGAGAGTAAGGGATGTGTGCTTTGGAGCGTCCCCAGCACAGAGCACCTACCGAGTGTGGGGGCAGGGGGGGGGGCGAGGAGTGAGGAGGGGGCGCTACTTTGGGCTACCTGAAACTAGAGACTCACCAGGGTTTGGGTGGGACCAAAAGTACCAACAGCTGGGAAAACTGGGCACAAGCCGGCACAGGCCACACAGACAAAGTGGGAAGAGGACAGTGAGTGGATCTAGGTCGTGGTGACCGAACCATAGGAAGACCCAGCAACCAGGGGAGCAGAACGGAAGTGAGGAGACAGGGATGGGAAGAGCCCAGTATAACATTCAGCAAACCCTGACCCACAGGGCAGGCGCAGATGTAGTTTCCTAAGAGGAGCTAGAGCCCAGAATCCATGATAAAACTGTGGCCTGGGGGTTGTCAAAGGACTGACTTGAGTCCTCAGCCAGAGCTTGCTTTCTCGTGTCCACCTAGGATGCGACTCGCTATCCGGAAGCCAGACACTCAAAGGCTCCAGGCTCTTTTGTGCTTTGGGCAGGGGGAGGGAGCCAGCTGGGGTCTTGGCCCAGCTCCCATTGAACTTTGTCAGTTTGCTGCTGAGGGGTACCCTGTGGCCTTGGGAGTAATTAACCCCCACGAAGCCAAGCCTTTGATCTTTATTTAGAAAGGGGAAACTTAGAAAGATGCAAACAAAGCAATACTTTGAATGCTAACACTTTAAAAAAAAAAAGGTTTACACTTGGCAAACGTCTACAGTGCTTCATTGAAATGGGTGTGGCATGAAGAATTTAGGAAGGCCTCAACGGTCTCCTGCAATGAGCAAACCCCTCAGCTATGAAGGACATGCAACTTTGTTTCGCCTGGGACTTTAAGTTCCAGTTCTCTGGTGTCTGAATCCTCTCTCATTATCAGCCCTCAGCCTCTGCACACAGACTAGAGAGATCTCCTGCCTCAGTCTCCTGAGTGTTGGGGTTACAGTCATGCCTGGCCGGGCCTTCCTCTTTATTTGCAGCTCTATTTTTCTTTTGAGGACTCACTTTGTAAAGTTGTGAGAAGTCTGGGTCTGTACCCACCCCACCCGCAACTGCCCACCCCAACCTAAGTTTTAGGCCACTAGGCTACTCCAGAAACATAGGTCAACTCTTGAAGGTCTCTAATAGCCAGGAAGGAGACTGGCTGGCACCTACCCACAGGGCAGATAAATTGTCACTGTCAGGCCTGAGCACTTATCATCTGGCATTCCTCTGCTTGGACCCCTTTGCCTTTAAGCATAATATTTAAATCCTGCACAGGCCACTTGAATCCCCCACCCCCACCCCACTCCCCAGCCTACCCATCGGTCTGTATTCCCTCCCACTTAAGGGTTCCCCAAACACTATCATGTGATTCCCCCTCAGACACCAGTCATACTCTTCCCTCTCGCAAGGCTGCCTTTTCTGTCCTGTTTCTCCACCTTCTATAACTGATTTACTATCGCTGGCCATCAAAGTCCCAGAGAATGCCCCAGCCTGTGTTGGCTCTCTGGTGACCTACAGCATTTTCAAGTGGACTTCAATTTGGCAATCTGTCTTAAAACCTGTATGTGTGCTTTGACTGTGCCCTGTGTAAGTGGGACCAGTGTGGAGTAGAAAGCCAATTCTCTCATCACTTTACCTGACCAGGACTTGGGACACATTCTGTACCCTTCTGTAGGGAGGTGGGCCCCTGGATCCTTATGGCCCATCTCCTGAGTTGCTTGGGGGCAAATATGGACCCTTGGGTCCTAATAGTTTGTCTCATGACTGTGAGTTGTTGCTTGTGGGCAAACGTGGGCCAGCGGGTCTGGAAGGCCTACCTTGTGACTGTCGGTTGCTTGGGGGCAAATGTGCCTGAGGCTTCCACCCTAACTGTCCAGAAACAAAGCTCGGACAGGGAGTGTGGCTACGGCTTTGGTGCTGTCTAAATCTGGTCTTCGGCCCCTGGCTAAGTGCATGGACGCAGGCTGGGATAGAAGAGAACCGGCGCGGCGATCTTCAGCACAGAAAAGGTTAAGCCACCGTCTCCCCCACCCCCCGAAAGGCGAGGGGGCGAGTGAGTGCGGCAGAAGGTCCTGTTTACCGTGGCTCCCCTCGGCGGCGGGCCCTGGGAGAGTGGTTGCTGTGGCAACCGGCCGGGCGCCCGCCAGCTGCGGATTAGCTCACTGGAGCCGCGGGATGGGTCGGGAGGAGGGGGCGCGCGTCACTGCAGACGGTCGCGGCGCAGCCCAAGGCAGAGGAAGGGGCCGCGCGCGCGGGAGGCTGGAGGGGACGCAGCGCGCCTCCGAGGCCGGAGGCGGCGGGGACCGGACGGGAGCGCGCGCGGCGGGGACCGGAGGGGCTCGCGGCGGCCGGGGGAGGCCGCGCGGACAAAGGCGCGGAGGGCAGCGGGCCATGGCGCCCCAGGCCCCCGCCGCCCCCGCCCCGGGCGACCGCAAGTTGCGCCCCAGAACCCGCGGAGCCGCCGCCCGTGGAGAGGTAGGGCCGGGCGCCGGAGTGCGGAGCGAGCTCGGGGAGACCCGGGAGGGGGAGCGGGGGCGACGAGGAAGCTGTGCAGGCGTGAGCCGGGGCTCCTCGCAGGCGGCGCTGGGGACGCTTCAGCGGGGCCCTGGGGACCCGCGCAGGGAGCGATCCACAGCTTTTTCCCGGGTCGGGCTAACTACAGGGACGAAGAAACTTGGAGAAACGGGGCAGAGCCGGGCCCTGCGCTGTGGCCGGAGCTCCGGGGCGCCTGTGAGTGAGTACGCGCGCGTGAGACCTAGTGTGTACGCCGGGGTTGGGGAGTCCAGACGGCTCTAGTCAGGATTTGCCGTGTTGGAAAGTGGGGTACGTTGAAGTTTACTTCTCCCACTTTCCCCCCAAGGATAGAGTTGGGAGTAGATGGAGCCCAGGGTAAGTCTCTTAACAACACAGGATATAGTCTTGTGGAGGAGACTCACTGAGATATGGAGTCAGACCACTGACCCAGAGGGAGCTCAACGCGTGGAATCCTGTAGTGAGGACTAGAGACAGGAAGCTAATGAGTGCCTTCCTTGGCCCTGGATTGGAACTAGGAAAGTGCGGGGGACCCTGATTTAACCGGTCTGCTGAGGAAGGAACAGGCTGACTTCTGGCCAAGTGATCTGATGGCTTTCAGGGTTGTGACTTCAGCTCCCCAAAAGACAGGTAATTGTAGGGTGTGGTAATAGTGTTATAATAGGCAATTTACAGTAATTTGTTATGAAACACTTGCACCTGCTGTGGTTACTATAGAAAAGCCTTCAGTATCAAACACCTGAAGAGTTGAATAGACTGTTTAGGGGATGGCCCACACGGGGGAGAAGTGGACTCTGAGAGGAAGCTGAGGACAAACAGAAACTGACTGTTGTTTATTTATTTGAGACAGGGTCTCAGTGTGTGACTCAGGCTGGCCTCAAACTTACAGTCCTCCCTTTTGCCTTAACTCTCTAGATTCGGGATTACTGGTAGGCACAGTCAGGCTCAGTTCAGGGACTGTTTGTTTGAGACAGGGTCTCAGGTAGCATAAACAGACCTTGAACTTGATTTTGAATTAATTTTTTAAAATTTAATATATCCTTATGAGTTTTCCTGAATGTATGTCTGTACACCTTGTTCCTGCAGTACCTACAGAGGCTCTGGTGCCCATCCTCTTGGATTGGAGTTAATTATACACAGTTGTGAGCTGCCATGTCAGTGCTAGGAATTGAACCCAGGTCCTCTGGAAGAGCAGCCGGTGCTCTTAGTTGATGAGCCATTTCTCCAGCCGCTGAGTTGGCCTCCAAAACACTAGAATTAATTACAGGAGCATGGCACAAACCTTTATGAGATGCTAGGGGTCAGACCTGGAGCTTCCTGCAAGCTCTCTACCAACTAAGCTATGTCTCTAGCTCTGAGACTATATATATATATATATATATATATATATATATATATATATATATATATATATATTTAAATTTTATGTATGTGAGTACATTGTCACTGACTTCAGACACACCAGAAGAGGGCATTGGATGGTTGTGAGCCACCATGTGGTTGCTGGGAATTGAACTCAGGACCTCTGGAAGAGCAATCAGTGCTCTTAACCGCTGAGCCATCTCTCCAGCCCGAGACTATTTTTTTTAATTAAAATAATTTTATTGCACGTTTATTTATTGTGTATGTGCTAGCAGTTCTGTATATAGATCAGAAGACAATTTGTAGGAGTCAGTCCTGCCCTCTGATCATGTGGGTGGGCAGAATTGAACCTGCAGGATATCAGACTTGGCAGCAAACCTGCTGAGCCATCTTGCCATACCTCAGAGACTGTAAGGTAAGGAAGGGAGTTTCCTGTCTGGATGTTCATTCTGGAAGAATGCACTGGCCTGGACATTACTTCGCTCATATAAATGACTCTATATGCTGATGAGTGGGGACATGGTGGTTAAAAAGCTACCAGAAGCTATCATTCTAGTCTGGCCTGGCTATTCATGCTGTATGCTGTAGAGCCAGGAGAATTCAGAGTGGATATGCCTGTGGATGTCCTAGGAGTCACTTCACTGTGAAAGTGCAGGGAAGGTTGTCTGGGACAGAGGAGACAGCAGATACAAAGTCATTGGATGAGGAGAGAGGCAGGCATGGTGGAGAATCCTTGTGACTACAGCACAGAGTCAGAGCTTCTACCACTCTCTCTGACACCTCCCATGTGCATGCATCTGTCTGTCTGTCTGAGCAAGGCAGGGCAAGGTGGAATGTGGAAGGAAGAGTTTCTCAAGGTAGGAATGACAACCAGCTTTGTGTTTTAGAAAACTCACTGTGGCCATGAGGCCAGTGAGACCCAGGCTTTGCAGCGGTGAGGCAGGAGAAATGGATGGGGTCTGGATGTCAAGACGTAGGCAAGGGTGATGGGTGTGGGCACAGGATGAGGTTACTGAAGCTAAAAACCAGACCCAGAGACGTTCAGCAGGAGAGAGCAGAAGAGGGGGGACATTTTGAATGGCCTGAATGGAGCAGATTGCAGCACTTGGACAATGAACTTGGCTTCCAGTTTTCTGGCAGCTTAGGAACAAACAAAAATGCACTAGATTGCATAGCTTTGGATCAGGGACAACAGAAAGCATACAAATGAACTTTCAGAACAGATCTTTTCCTGGAATTGAACTCAAGGGGTAGTTAGTCAGAGGAACTTCATGTGAAGCGTAGAGAGTGACAGGGGGGGAAATAAAGTCTTCACACATAAACAAAATGACAAACATAGATAAGGTTGAGAAAGAAGGGGGGGGGAATAGAGAGGGGGGAAAAAAATCTCCATTGTGAGTGTTACAAAGCTGAGACGACAAACTCCATGGGACAGCCCTCCTGTACCGTGTGCCTCAGGTCTAGGGGAACAGTCTGGATTTGGTGAGGTGGAGTGTCAGCTGGGGTGTAACTTTGGGAGCAGCGTTTATTTCAATTTCCTTTCTGATTGACACGGCCCAGATCCTTCTGCCCTCCGGCCTTGATTCTGGGTCTGAATCTAAATGGGAGGGTAGGATTGGGCAGATCTGAACTCCTCTGCCCAAGAGGTCCCAACCATGAGGGTATTGTTTGCACAAGGTGAAGTGTCAGAAAGAATGAGCTGGGAAGTTCTACATACTGTGCACAGGTTTCTCAGTGGCCCTTCCCTCTGATGTCTGCATGAGGCTGACAGCCTACAGAATCCTGGCCACTGCTTTGCTAATGAGCGCTGTAAGTTTCATGACAGACCTGTCATGAAACATTATTATTACATTGTTAACATTGAGGAAGTGTGGGGTTCTGTTCTCCGCATCAAGTTTCCTTTCTCTTCATTTAATTGAAACTTTTATGTGTATGGATGTTTGCCTGCATGTGTGTCTACGTGCCACACATGTGCCTGGTAGTCATAGAGGCCAGAGAAGAGGATTGGATCCCCTGAAACTGGAGTCACAGATGATTGTGAACTGCCATGTGGGTGCTGGGAATCAAACCTGAGTCCTCTGGAAGAGCAGCAAGTGCTCTTAACTGCTGAGTCATCTCTCCAGCACTCCGCCCTCCATTACGTTTCTTTGCCTTTGATTATGAGACAATGTTTCACTATGTAGGTTGGCCTTGTCCTGCCACCCTTTTGCCTCAGCCTTCTGTACTAGTGATTTTTGTATTGCTTTGATAAAACATCATGACTGTGGCAACGTATAAAAGAAAGAGTTTATTTGGAGCTGATGGTTCCGAAGGGTTGGAGTCCAATACAGCAAACCAGAGGTAGCAAATAGCATGTGGCAATTGGCTGGAGAGCCAGCTGAGGGCTCACATCTCAAACCGCAGACAGGAAGCAGAAAGAGCTAACTCAAAATGGTGTGACTTTTGGAACCAAAAGCCCACCTTCAGTGATTTACTTTCCACAGTATTTTCTAATCCTCTCCAAACAGCCACCAATTGGGGACTGATTATTCAAATGCCCGAGACTTATGGAGGACATTTCATTTGAACCACTATAGTCCTCCCAGGGCTGAGTCCCACCATGCCTGTTTCAGATTATTATCTTCTTCTCTTCCTCCTCTTCCTCTTCCTTGTCTTCCTCCTCCTCTTCTTCAATTTATTTATTTATTTAATATATATGAGTATACCTTTGCTCTCTTCAGACCCACCAGAAGAGGGCATCAGACCCCATTACAGATGGTTGTGAGCCACCATGTGGTTGCTGGGAATTGAACTCAGGACCTCTGGAAGAACAGTCAGTGCTTTTAACCACTGAGCCATCTCTCCAGCCCCCAGGAGGGAGATTTTTAAAAATAGCTGGTGTTCCCATTTCACCTTTGTACCAGTTATAGGAAAAAAAAAAAAAAAAAAAAAAAAAGTCTCTGAGAGTGGACCCTGAACATCAGGTGGTTTTTGTTCATTTAGTTGGGTTGGTTTGGTTTTTTAGGGGTGAGAGGTGGGGTGGTCTCCAGATGATTTTAACTTTCAGAGTCGCAGGTTTCAACACCTCTTAAGGGCTCTTCACCAGAACACAGATAAACCTTGAGTTCCAAAAGGTTCTCAGGGACATATGGGTTGTATCACAGGTACCAAGTAGCCCAGGCTGGCCCTGCTTGGAGCTGTGTGTCCCACAGTCTTTTTGTGTAGCTCTTGATCTTGCTGCTTCACCTCTAAGTCTACACAGGCCCTTCTGTGTTACTCTGGTGGTTACTTTAAGACCAGGGCTTGGGGGTTCCTGAGCTACCTTGGATACCAGTGAAATGGTCTTCTGATGTGAAATGGCTGACAGACACACACTCCGAGCTGTGAGGTCTTACTGTTTTCTCAGCCATCTCTTAGTCCACATTCTTTTTTTTTAAGATTTTATTATTTATTTTATATATATGAGTACATCGTAGCTGTCTTCAGACACACCAGAAGAGGACCTTGGATCCCATTACAGATGTTTGTGAGCCGCCATGTGGTTGCTGGGAATTAAACTCAGGACCTCTGGAAGAGCAGTCAGTGTTCTTAACCACTGAGCCATCTTTGTAGCCCACAGTCCATATTTTTGTCCCTCTGTGGCACAAGGGACCCAACCTGGGGCCCAGTCAACAGCCTCAAGCGTTCATGTGTGAGCTGTTCCGCAGCCAGAACCACTGGTCTCCTCAGAATCCAGAGGGTGGCCCAGGTTCTGTTGAAGGTCTTCTCACAGGCTGTAGCAGAGAGACTGCTGGACCTGTCTGCACTTGAGTGACTGGAGGCAAGTGATCAGCTTAGCCCTCACCTTTGATACTCAGAAGACAGCACCATGCAGAAAAGCCACTGTCAGACCCTTGTTCTGGTTTTATAAGCAAAGGCTGATTCAGGCCAAAATTAAGTCACTTTGCATAGAATTTGGGTCCTGTATCATCTGGGCTAGTCATAGCTTTGTCTTTATGTCGCCCCCTCCATGAGTTTCAGTTCTTCAGAGACTTTCTCAAAATGCTCAGTTTAAAAAACCAAGTAATGGGGCTTTCCCCTAGCCTCAGCACGATGGGGTGACTCACCCTTGCAACGAGCTCAGGGAAGAGATTCATTGCCCTCAAACTCCAGGACATGAGAGAGCATCAAGCTGTGGGGTGGGGTCAGGCTGGAGACCCATGACTGTGACTATGGTCATGACTGAGACAGTGACTAGCTATTTTTTCTGTGAAGGTGGCTCTTAGTGGGACACTTAACAGACTAGTTCAAGTACAGTGTCGAATTAATTTCCTTTGTGTTATGCTTTAAATTCTACACTTTTTGAAAATATGCTTACATGTAAGCTAAGAAAACTTGCGTTCACTCTAAAACCTTTCAGAGTTGAGCAGTTTTAGTCCCAGCTCTCTGGAGGCAGAGGCAGGTGGATCGCTATGAGTTCGAGGCCATCCTGGTCTACAGAGTGAGTTCCAGGACAGCCAGGGCTACACGGAGAAACCCTGTCTCGAAAAACAAAGCAAAACAAAACAAGAACCTTTCAGCAACATATAAGGAGACTATGATGAAAACATATTCCCTAGGCTCCCTCCAGCCTCAAAGAAGGTTGATGTTTTGTATATAAAACCAAATCCCCCAGATCCCTTTTTCTTTTCTTTCTTTACTGGGAATTGAACCCAAGGCCTTGCTTATGGTAGGCATTCACTCTACCAGTGAGCTGTATCCTAACCTTTTAATTTAATGACTTATTTTATCTTTGGTTACATGAATGTGTGTGCAGGTGCTGGTGGAGACCAGAGGCATCAGATTTCTCTACAGCTAGAATTACAGGTGGTTGTGAGCTGCCTGATGTGGATGCTGGGAATCGAACTCAGGTCCTCCGCAAGAGCAACATGTGCTCCTAACCCCTGGGCCGTCTCTCCAGCTTCTAATTTAAGTTTGTATTACATTTAGAGAGTGAGAATGACACACACACACACACACACACACACACACACAGAGCGAGAGAGAGAGATATTGAGTACGAGGGTGCACATGTATGTATACACATGTGTCTGTGTGTGTATATATGTATATATACATGCATATATATACACATATATACATATATACACATATATACACACATATATACATACACACACACACACACACACACACATATATATATATATATACACACACACACACACATACACACACACACACACACACACACACACATATGAGCACCACAGAGCTCGTGAGGGCAGAAGGCATTTTGGGGGATTCAGTTTCTTTTCTTCTACCATGTGTGTCCCTGGGATCAAGCGCAGCTCATCAGGCCTGCATCAGGTGTCATCACCTGCAGAGCCATCTCATCAGCATCATGTCTAATTTTTGTTAATGCCCCCCCCCCCCACCGCCACCCACTGCCCACACAAGCTCCAGTCTATAATCCTAACTGTATTGGAAATTACTATGTAGACCAGGCTATCCTCAAACTAAAAGAGTTGTCCTTCCTCTGCTTTAAGAGTGCTGGAAAAGCTCGGGTTAATTCCTGGGCCCCCTTTTTAGCTTTCTGTTTTCAAACAGAGCATCACTAACTTGCTCAGGCTGACCTTGAACTCACAGCCTGAGCAGACCTTAACTTTGATCTCACTGCCCCACCTATGGGGCAAGCTATGGTTACAAGCTTGTATCACCAAGACTCTTAGGTCTTTTTTTCCTTTGCATATGTGTGTAGGTTTGTGTGTGTGTGTGTGTGTGTGTCTGAAAATGGAAACATTTCTGTAACGTACCACAATATAACAGCATTTTATGAGAATAATTCCACCTAACAGCCTTCCTTTTAGCAGCTGCCTGTTTAAGTTAATTTGAGCAAACTATCAATTATGGTCCAATTTTAGTTACTGCAAATGATGTTGCCACAAGCCCTGGGTCTAATATTTCTGTCAGCTAAATTCTTAAAAGTGGAATTGCTGGATTAAAGAGGATCTCAAAGCCCGTGTACTTATTGAGTAGCGTTAGTGCCCAGTCGCTCCTCTGAAGATGAAGTTCTGATGGTCTTTTTAAAAATTATATATTACCTATCATCCTATTTCACTTGTCTCCACACCACTCCATGCTGAATTCATTATGAATTTTCATTTAAGTTTATATGAAATTAAAGTTTGTGGTATGGCACATTCAGAAGTAATTTGTTATTTTGAGGCTTGTTAAGTATAAAAAGACAGCACATTATAGTTTATAAGGAAAATGGGATGGATTGTTAAAAAAAATTGCTTCAATTTTTGTCTCTTGCTGTCAGTTTTGTGTGACTCAGTTCAGGATGGGTGTGGTAGCACACCCCTAGGTGCTGAGGCAGGAGGATGTGCCATATGGTGCCTCCCTTTTCTCCTTTGCACTATTTATTTATTTATTTATTTATTTATTATTGTGTTTATTTTTCTCTTATTTTTTGTAGCTATTTGGCTAGCTTGCAACTCACTATGTAGTTGAATGTTATTACAGAACTTTGTGCGTGCTCCCTAGTCAAATCCATACTGGGTGACAGATGACTTGTGTACAAGCTACACTGGGTCTTTCCATGTGGCTCAGAGGCGGTGTCTGTCTTGCATGCCTAAGTATTACCCTGCAGATAAGGGGGTGGTCTCAAACTGGGGGCAGATTGAAGGTAAAACTGGGAAGCCAGACATGCTGGTACATGCCTTTAAGCCCAGTCCTTGCAAGATGGGGAGGGGAAGCAGAGGCAGGCAGATCTCTGTGACTTTGAGTAGATTGCAGATGCAGCTCACTAGGGCTACTTAGTGAGACCCTGTTTCAGACAAAAAGAAAGAAGGTAGGTAGGTAAAATAGGGCTAGGCATGTGGTGGCAGAGTACTTGCTACCACTTAGGAATCCCTGGGTTCTCCTCCAGACTCACTTCTCACCACCACGTAAAGCTTACCAGGTTGCAACCATGCACACCTTTAATCCTAGCACTCAGGAGGCAGAGGCAGGCAGATCTCGAGACTGGACTGGTCTATATAGTGAGTTTCAGGATCGCCAGAGCTACATAGAAAGACCCTGTCTCAAAGGAAAAGGAAAAATAAATACTAAGGGGGCTGGCTTCGTTGTTAAGAACTGGAATTCTAACTCAATCACCTACATGGGGCAGCTCACAAATGCCTATGCCCCCAAGTGGTCCGACATCTGCTTTTGGCCTCCATGGCCACCCAAATACACATTTGCACATGCATGTGTGCATACAGACCCACTCACATACAAGCACACATAAATAAAATCAATCTCCTTAAAAATCATCATTAAAGGGGAATACTTTTCCTTTTCCTTTTTTGAGGGACTCACTATATAGCACTTGGCTGGCCTGAAATTCTCTTTGTAGATCAGGCTGGCTTCAAACTCATGGAGAACCACCTGCCTCTACCTCACTAGTTCTAGGGTTAAAGGAATTTGCCACCACATCCAGCTGCCTTCTTTCTGAAGAGAAGACAGGGTCTTGTCATATTACCAAGGCTGGCCTCAAACTTGTGACCCTTCTGTCGCTACCTCTCGCCTAGCTGGGACTGCTTGTGTGTACTCAGCGTAAGTAAAAATGAGTTTTCACAGACACATAGGCAGAACTGGAGGCCTGGAGGCCTGCACCTTGTGGCTTTGCTGGCAAAGGCTGAAAGCCAGAAGCACTCACTCTTTTGACCCAGTTGGCTGAGCAGAATAATTGGGTACTATTCTTCTATCCCCTAGACTTAGAACTTAGACTTTCCTCTAGCCCTCTAGAGTTAAAACCTGGGCCCAGGAAAGAAGAGGGGGCAAGGTGGATGATTCTGATCTGAGTCAGAGGAGGTGGGTACCGTGCCCACCCTTCCAGCTCACCTTGGGACAAACCCTATTACAACAACCTTCCTTTGGTAGGTTGTTAATTAGTGACAAGGGAGTGGACACTCTTTTTTTTTTTTTTTTGGTTTTTCGAGACAGGGTTTCTCTGTGTAGTCCTGGCTGTCCTGGAACTCACTCTGTAGACCAGGCTGGCCTCGAACTCAGAAATCTGCCTGCCTCTGCCTCCCAAGTGCTGGGATCAAAGGCGTGCGCCACCATCGCCCGGCTGGAGTGGATGCTCTTGTTTGGTTCCTGGACAAGTGTGAGATGGGCAGCTTGAGACCTGGGACCCACATCCCTTTCAGGGGGAGGGTGACCACTCTATACAGACTTGGTCAGAGATGGGAGCTGTAACGACAGATTGCTGATGTCGAGCTGGCTGTTCCGAGCTTCTTTACTGGAGCACTGTGCCTGGCTCCCTAGGGTCCTCTACTTCATCCTTTAGGCCACAGGTAACATTAGTTCAGCCTTGGAATGGAGTAGGTGACCAGCAAACTAGAGAGATTTTTTTTTTTGGCATCCTTTGGTGGCTGTCACCCTTTCCATCTGGCCCATGTCATCGTTTGTGTTCGCGGCAATCAGCATTCATAAGCTCCCAGGACATCAAAGAGGTCGCAATGATCTCTGTTTACCTCCCAGCTGACTGAAGCATCTAACATGATGGGAAAGTGGCAGAAAAGGGACAGAGCTGTTTAATGGCTCTCAAAATAACTAAGCTTAGTTCCCAGCTGCATGGTTAAGACCAAGAGAGCCTCTTGCTTACTCCCAAACACAGTCCAGCCAGGATGTCTGACCCAGCCCTGACTAAGGACACTGAGGCTGCCTCTAGCTACATACACATAGAGCTTAAGGCCCTGGATGACAGTTTATTGGAGGGAAAGAGAAAGCAGCTTTCAAGATGAGGAGAGACATTTTGCAAATGGAACGAGCCAGAGACAAGTCCTCAAATTTCTTCCCCCAGAGCCTTGAAACTGGCTTTCGCCTGTAATCATTTATAAATACAGGGGCTGATTCCCCATTATCATGGTTGCTGATCCCTTTCTGGAACCCAGGTCAAGGCTGATAGGAAGGGATAACGTTTTGTGCCACTTGTCAGAGGATTGAAATACCACTCTGCCAGTATTTGACTAGTCACCTAGGACCACATAGAATGGCCGTTAAGGAATTAACCAGAAAGCAGGTCTGATTGGCTGGTGCCCACATCCTGACTTTATTCCGTGTGTGTGTGTGTGTGTGTGTGTGTGTATGTGTGTATGAATGTATGCATTAATATATGTATGTGGGTATGCTGCTTTCTTGCCCTGGATGCCATATCACATTGGTTGCCCATAGCTGTCTCCCCCCAACTCCTTACTGTTGTGCAAATCAGGCACTGTCCTGGTGTGCAAGGGGACATGAGAGGACAGCTTTGTGCGGTGTTTTTCTCCTTCCTCATTTATGTGGTAGATGCCAGGGATCGAACTCAGGTCCCGAGGTCTGCAGTTCTCTTGTCCACTGAGAGATCTCTCGGACCCCTCTTTTACAAAAAGGATCTTCATGACCACCCTCCTCATTCTCACTAGCACGAGGCTGAGCTAGACCATAGTAGGGACTTAAAAAGAAGGAAAACAAATTCAGTCAGATGTCATGAGCCTGAAGCTTCTTGGGAGACTCAGGAGAATCACTTGAGTTGCTAGCCTGGATGACAGAGGGAGGGCTGCAGAGATGACTCATGAGTTAAGACTGCTAACTGCCTTCTCAGAACCAAAGTTTAGTTCCCAACGCCCACATCAAGTGGCTCACCATCACCTCTGGTCCTTGCAGGAACCCAAACTCACGTTCAACACACACCACACACACACCACACACACACCACACACACACCACACACACACCACACACACACCACACACACACACACACACACACACACACTATTTTGGTTGTTGCTTTTGGTTTTCAAGACAAGGTTTCTCTGTGGCCTTGGCTATCTTGGAACTCTCTCTGTAAACCAAGCTGGCCTTAAATTCACAGAGACCCACCTGTCTCTGTCTCTGCCTCTGGAGTACTAGAATCAAAGGCCCCTGCTACCACGTGCTGCCTGTACACACAATTTAAAATAAAATCTTATTTTCATAAGATAAAAAGACCAGGCCGGGCGGTGGTGGCATACGCCTTTAATCCCAGCACTTGGGAGGCAGAGGCAGGTGGATCTCTGAGTTCGAGGCCAGCCTGGTCTACAGAGTGAGTTCCAGGACAGCCAGGGCTACACAGAGAAACCCTGTCTTGAAAAAACAAAAAAACAAAACACTAAAAAAAAAAAAAAAAAAAAAAAAAAAAAAAAAGATAAAAAGGCCAAAGCACATACAAGGCCTAGACGTAGCAATTTCAGAAGCGGCTGAGCAGAGGGTGACACAAGATCCCATGTGGCTCGCCCCTCTCACAGACGCCTCATTTATGCTCACATCTCAGCACGGCCCCTTCAGAGCTGTTCTTTCTCCCTCACTTAGCTCACTGCTCTGCCTACTCTACACTCCTGGTCCAGCCACCTTAGTGTTGTGCACATGAGAACAGCTCTCTTTACTGCAAGCCCTCTACATTGCCTAGGGTAGCAAACACTAATTAGTTTTTCTGTCCTGCTTTCAAAGCACCCCCTGTTCCAGCTTACCAGCCTTCTGTCTTCTTCTCTCATCTCCCCTCCAGCATCCTAGCTTGCAAATCTTGCTATTTCCAGATAGTAGAGCCCATCCATTACGGTTCCTTCTCTGAGGCCGACTCTTGCTTTATGGCTGAGGCTGGGCTCACATTCTGTTTCTGAGTGCTGGAATTACAGAGATTTTCCATCATGTCAGGCAGCTGTACAGTTTCTGTTGCTAATAACGCAGTACTAGAGGCTGAGCCCGTTATAAAGAAAAGAGGTTTTGTTAGCTTGGTTCTGACCCAAGGTCAACAACATCTGGCAATGTCCTTTTTGTCAGAACCCTGAAATGATGTCGGACATCATATGGTCGTGTCAGGGAGCTGGGGATACCTACCCAAGCTGGCTTTTAAATTTACAAGCTGTTTAATAAGAGGTTTTTGTTTTCCATTTTGTGGTTCTGGGGTTTGAGCCCACGGCCTCAAGCATGCTAAGCCAGCATTATACCACTGAGTCTCCAGGGGAAACTGGCTCTTGGGGTAGATCCACTTTTTAGATAGCTCAGTGACTCAACCTGCTAGTTGTGTGACTAGACTAACTCATTCATGAGGCCAGAAGCCTAATCACCTGAAGGTTCCCTCAGAGTCTCACCTTAATATCTCAGAATGGGGGCTAAACTTCAGCACAGGCTTCATAGGGACCTATGTTCAAATCATATGGCAAGTCTCATCTAAGAAATTGTTAAGTTCTGCTTTCTGTGAAGGTGGCTGTGGCTGTTAACATTGCCCACGCGGTGTTATAGTGTTCACTGCCCTCCTAGATTCTTTTTTTTTTTTTTTTTTTTTTTCCCGAGACAGGGTTTCTCTGTGTAGCCTTGGCTGTCCTGGAACTCACTCTGTAGACCAGGCTGGCCTCGAACTCAGGGATTCCTGCCCCCCCCCCCCCCCCCCCCCCCCCCCCCCCCGTTGCCTCTTCCTCCAGAGTGCTGGGATTAAAGGCTGCACTACCACACCTGGCCTCCAGCCTAGCTTTTTGTCTAGAATAGTAGTGGTTCTTTTTTGCCATCATATTGCCTGGCATTATGTCTCATCTCTCTAGTTCAGGGCAGAGACCAATTCTTACACTGGTTCCAGACAATACCAATGCTGTGTTCTGCTTGGTGATAGACAGAGTTTCTCGGTCAGTTTCAAATCCATTCGTGCCGCCTCAGATTAATTAAGAGAAATTGTAGTCGAAAAACCATTTTTCATATCTCAAAATTTAGCTAGTGAAGAAGAACATACTCACAAGCATTGCGAAACTCTTGAGTACAAAAACACCAGACCAAGATAGCAAACAGACAGACAAGGGCCTTAGCCCACAAGAAACTGAAAACTGGCTCTGGCTGGGGAGGTCAGGATGGACAGCACAGCGGGCTCAGTAACCCAGGGGGGTGGGGTGAGGGAACGGAGGCTGAGGGTCAGCGTGTCCTGGTGTCTTGTTTCTACTGCAGAAGAAAGGGGCTCAGCTCTTGGAATAACCGAAATTAACTTTTCTCAGATTACGTTGCTACTATGGTCATTTGCTTGAGAGTTTGCTGGTGGGTGTGTGAGCGTGAAGGTGGGAGGGTGGATTTTACGGTGCTGGGGATTTAACCCAGGGCCATGTATGTGTAAGTGTATGTGTATATGTACTCCGTCACTGAACTACACCCCACCTGGTCTGGGAGAGCATTTTAGGTTTCCTAGAACTTGGGAACAATCAGCCCTCTAAATGAGTTCAGTGCACGGCCCTTATCAACTCAGGACCCCACACCACCAATATTAGTATCACTTGCCAGGGTGAGGCTCATTTTAAAATCCCAGCAGACATTTGTTGAGCACTTCTCCCAGAATGTGCCTGAGTGTCCCACAGGTGCAGCCTCACGTCATCCTTTCCAAGATCTTGTTGCAAAGCCGCTGGTAAAACCAAGAGGCCTGGGGCATAGGGAAGTCACTTGCCAGAGGCCTGCAGTTCTCAGGTTCTTTGGAATTAGAGCCTGGAGTTCAGAACCGTCCATATCCTCTGCTTTAAATTCTTGTGATAGGCCATGTCTTCCACCCTTTCCCCAGAATCAGGGGAGCAGCCTCACTAGGCCCTCTTGTGCTGGCCCTGTGGACAGACAGCATGGAAGGTGACGTTTCCCTCTAAGATTGCTGTCTTTTGTCCACATGTGCTGGCTGTGGGCCAAGCCTGGAAACTCTCTGCTCATGGAAAGAAAGAACAGAAGCCAGAAAAAAAAAAAAAAAAAGGGTGGGAAGGAGGCTGAGGGGGAGGAAAGGAAGAGAGAGACAGGAAGGGGAGGGAGGGAGGGAGGCAACACAGCTGGAGCTGGGGTGGCTGCCAGGAAGCAAGTGAATGTGACCTCCAGGTGCACTCCACTCAAGTGGTTGCCTGGTGGTGTGGTGTGAACATCCAGCCCTCCAGAGGCACAGGCCATGGTGCTCTCTGGTTTCCACAGCCCTGGACAGATGAACAGGGTGGCCCTTCCTCTTCTTTGTGTTATGTGCAGTGAGGTCAGGTTAAGGCAAACATCAGGAAAGCCTGCAGAGAGAAAGAAATTCCAAATGGCAGTGTATGGCTGCCTCTGGAAGTGTAGGCGGCTGCCCGGGCATGGTACAGACCAGAGCATGGCTGGTGGACAGGGGCCTGGTGGTTGGCTGCTTTGAATGCAATCAGTTCTGTTGAGTTGAAGGCTGTACCCCACCCCCGGACGTCTGGAATCCTGAGTCTGACCACCTGTGTTCATTCAGGCATGGGCAAAGTTCATCCCTCCAGATGTCTGTAAAGGGGGCAGTAGTAGGTTTTATGTGAAGATGGAATGAAAGCCAGACGTGGTGGTGCAGGCCTGTATTTCCAGCACCTGAGAGGTGGAGTCAGGAGGACCTGGAGCTTAAAACCATCCAAGGCTACATAGAGACTTCAAGGCTTAGATCACATAGACCAAAACCTGAACAAAGGCCAGAAAGATGGCCACCCACTTAAACAGCTTCAACCCCCACTTAACACAGCTCACAGTGTATCTTACCTAGAAAAGAGTAAGCACTCTAAGGGTGTGGTGGTTCATACCTTTAATGCTAGCGTTAAAGGCACAGGCAGGTGGGTCTCTGTGAGTTCCAGGCCAGCCAAGGCTACATAGTGAGACCCCCGTTCCTCTGTCCCCCAAAACAAAACAACAAAAACCAAATAGTAAATCCTCAATAATTTAGACGTCTGTTCACCATTGCAGCGTTAACATGGGAAGCCTCAGGTAAAAACACATAAATGAAACTAATTGTAAAAGAGCAAACATGAGACGTGTATTTAGTTAGTCGAGTGTGAGTTCATAATTGCCATAAAAAGTAAGGGGAGAGAGGAAGAACTTTAGTTGGGGGTGACAAGAGTGAGCTTGCTGGAAACTGCCCTCCTGCCTGTCACCCTCTGTCATGTGGAAGACACGTCTATAGTGAGGGCTTTTATAGGCTCATGTTAAATTGGGACACTATAAAACACAGGAGGTGGGATGGAAGCTGAGTAAGAGAATAAACAAAGTTGTGAGGGATGGTGGGATAAAACAGGTATAATTTCAACAGTAAAACATTCTAGCCATGACTATTCCTGTGAACATTTCAGCTGGGAAAAAACAAAAGTTGATCACAAGAGTTGGTCAAATGGAGAGGCCTCTGGGTGTGACAGTGCTGTGGCCCCTGTGCAGTTCCCACTGGTTCCAGTGACTCCTCCATCTGCCTCTGTCACCGGTCTCTCCTGGGTCCTTAGAGCTCCTGTTTCTACCATTCCAATTCTGTATCTACTTGTCTCTCCTGCTGTCCCACTCTCTGCAGATGATTTGTCTGTCTGTCTGATTCAACATCCTAATAACAGACTTGTGTGTGTGTTTGTTTTTCAAGATAGAGTTTCTCTATGTAGCCCAGGCTGCACTGGAACTTGCTTTGTAGACCAGGCTATACTTTAACTTGTCTCGTTTCTTTTAACCTGCCAACACCAAGTTTTTTTTTTTCCTTCATAGTACAAGTCAAAAAGTCCAAATGCTTATTTTAGTATTCTGTCTAAACTCCACCTCCTAATAAACACTTCAGTAAGTAAGGGGCATTTTTTTATGTTACTTGAAACAGAATCACAGTGTAGCCCAGATTACAGTTGATACAAGGTCCGAGTGTAGCCCAGGCTAGGTGTTTAAACTACATATGTCTGAGGATGACTTTGAAATACTGAGATTATAAATGTATGCAACCAACCCTCTTAGTTTTTATTACCTATTTATCTATTATTTTGTTACTGAAAAACTATCATACTTCATATGTATGCATTCTGTTATTTAGCTATACTTACAACTTTTAGGTGTATGTTTTGTTAAAGATGTAGTGACTGAACCTGGGGCCTTCTGTATGTTGCCCAGACTAGTTTTAAACTTTGCAGCCTCCTTCTTCAGTCTCTGAGTAGCTGGGATTATAGGCTGCTATGCTGGGCCTGGCTTGATGGTCTGTCTGTCTGTCTGTCTGGTTCAACATCCTAATAACAAAGACCACTAACTTGTTTGTTTTTCAAAACAGGGTTTCTCTGTGTGGGCCAGGCTGTACTGGACTTGCTCTGTAGACCCTGCTGGCCTCCAACTCAGAGATCCTCCTGCCTTTGCCTCCCAAATGCTGGGATTAAAGGCATGCGTCATGTACCACCACTGCCTGGCTAGACCGTTACTACTTTTTTTTTTCCTTCCTTCCCTTCTCCCTCTCGCTCCAGCCCTGCTTGCTCCAGCCCAAAGGTTTTTATTTACTTATTATATGTAAATACACTGTAGCTATCTTCAGACACCCCATAAATGAACATTTGATCTCATTACAGATGATTGTGAGCCACCATGTGGTTGCTGGGATTTGAACTCATGACCTCTGGAAGAACAGTCAGTGCTCTTAACCACTGAGCCATCTCACCAGCCCCCATTACTTCTTTAAAAAAAAAAAAAAAAATCAGCCAGATGTTGGTGGTTGAACACCTTTAATCCCAGCACATAGCATATGGCAACAATAGCGAGACCCTGTCTTTTCTTTAAAAAGTCAGCCGGGTGGTAATGGCATATTTCTTTAATCCCAGCACTCAGGAGGCAGAGGCAGACTGGTCTCTGTGAGTTCAAGGCCAGCCTGTTTCACTGAGTGAGTTCCAAGACAGTCAGGGCTACATAGAGAAACTCTGTCTCAGAAAACCAACTCCCCTCCAAAGAAAACCCCACAAAATGGACTCCTCCCCACTTCATTGCATTTTATGTATTCTATCTCTGTCTGTCTATCATCTATCTATCTATCTATCTATCCATCTATCCATCTATCCATCTATCTGTGTGACCATCTGCCATAGCAGATGTGTGGAGGTCAGACGACAGTTGCAGGAGTTGGTTCTCCCTTTCACTATGTGGGTTCTGGATATTTTTGTCCACCATGTGGGTCCCAGTGATCAGACTCAGACTTGAAAGCCCTTCACTTGCTGAGCAGCTCCTCGGCCCAGAACCGCACTTCTTCAACTAAAACTTGATAGCTTCAGAGCCTTCTGATAATTCAGGAAGACAAACAATAGCAGCTTGGGAGAAGAGAGAGAAGAGGTCGAGGACTACAGCTCAGTTGGTAGAGTTTGCCTACCACATTTGGGGCTCTAGGTTTATCTTCAGTACTATCTACACTGCTCGTGGTGGCCGTGGCAGTGGTGGCGATGGTAGCACTTGGAGGTGGAAACAATGAGAAGTTCAGATTCATCCTTGGCTACAAGGTGAGTTCAGAGACCAGCCTATGATACAGCAGAGGACAGATAGGCATGTGTGTATTAGAGAGGCAGAGAGGCAGAGAGAGAGAGAGAGAGAGAGAGAGAGAGAGAGAGAGAGAGAGAGAGAGAGAGAGAGAATGAATATCTTCAACAAGTACATGAAGAAACCCACATTCCCCAGAGCAGCTCTGCACAGAAACTGAATCATCTGGAGAAAGGACTGGGGAGGAGGTGGGCGTGGATAAATGATGGCAGTAGCCTTGGGTTCTGCAGGGCCTGTTCCTGCTTTTCTCAGCTCTGCAGGGAAGGCTAGGGAGCCCCATGCTAGTGTTGTCATTTCCAGACCTGACTTCCTGTTCCTCCCCTGTGTGCGTGTTTGGGAGCATCTCCCTGATGGGCTGGCTTTTCTAGCTGCTATGTCCCCACCCCCTTCCTCTTTGAATCTCCTCACTACACTAGGGCTCTTTAGGAGCACAGTCATTTACAGGCCGGGTTCCCAGTGACCCTTGGGTCATGAGGAGAGAGCTGCTGAGGCCAGCAGGAGGATGTGGCAGGCTGGGTCAGCCAGTGTAGGCGTCACTCCCAACAGGGTCCTGGGAGAAGGGGCTCGGCACTTCCTGGAACCAAATGACTCCATAAATAGAAGGGTGGGAAAAGTGGGAAGAGATTTGGGCATCCTCTCCCTCCCGGCAGCCCAGCTCTGGCTTCTGCTTCTGCTGTGGCTTCTTGTGAGTGTGTCCCTGGCAGCTGGGGGGTGGGATGTGCACTCAGGTGCTTCATGTAGTGTAGTTCCAAAAGCAAGAACTGAACAAGCCGGGAGTGGCTATTATTTGGTCCTTTATCTGTAGTGGCCACTCACTAAATTATCTCAGGATACACTAGTTGTTTTGTTTTTTAGTGGGTGGTGGTGGTTTTGCAATGCAAAGAAATTATACACACTTTCTAATATGGTGACTTTATTTATTTCATCTGGGGCTCAGCAAACCCTCTGGTTTAGCACTTAATACCTTCCCGGGTCTTCAGAGAAACTTAAGTCGTGTGGCCATCTGCCTTGCCAAGACTACAACAGACATTCCTGACACCTCCAGTGTTAACTTCACCAAGGAAAAAGGACTTCCTGAAAGCGGTTTTCCTGAGTTTGGGTTGAAAGCTATTAGATCACGCCCAATCTCCTATGCAGGCTAGAGGCAAAGGGATGGGACTTGGGTTTCATTAGTAGCTGTCTTAGTTAGGGTTTTACTGCTGTGAACAGACACCACGACCAAGGCAAGTCTTATAAATGACAACATTGAGGCTGGCTTACAGGGTCAGAGGCTCAATCCATAGTCATCAAGGCAGGAACATGGCAGCATTCAGACAGGCATAGTGCAGAAGGAGCTGAGAGTTCTACATCTTCATCTGAAGGCTGCTAGCAGAATACTGGCTTCCAGGCAGGTGTGATGAGGGTCTTAAAGCCCATGCTTACAGTGACACACTGACTCCAACAAGGCCATGTCCTAATATGCTTATGTATGCTGGGCCATGTCCTGGGCCCAGCATATATAAACCATCACAGTAGCCAAGAGAGCTCAGCTTCCACTAATGAACCACATGGATGCAGAGTCCTGTTTAAGACTCTTCTCCCCCCAGGCTGGAAAGATGGCTCAGTGGTTAAGAGCATCGATTACTCTTCAAGAGGTGCTGAGTTCAATTCCCAGCAACCACATTGGTGGCTTACAACCATCTGTAATGGGATCAGATGCCCTCTCCTGCTGTGTCTGAAAACAGTGACAGTGTACTCATATACATTAAATAAATAAATCTTAAAAGAGAGAGAGAGAGAGAGAGAGAGAGAGAGAGAGAGAGAGAGAGAGAAGAATAAGAATAATAAGAATAAGAATAACAAGAAGAAGAAGAAGAAGAAGAAGAAGAAGAAGAAATTATTCATCTCCCCTTCCCTTTCCACTTTGGAAAAATAGGTGTGTACTTATTGAACATGATAGTGTGAGTTAAACAAAGATAATGATGTCTGGTCAAACCTGTGGTCAGGAATGCAGACTTCCCAAAGAGGGTTGGGACCTGGAGGTACACAGTCACCTGCTACCTTTATTCTTTCCTCCACTGTTAGGCTCTGGATTCCTTAGCCCACAGGGAGGGAAACAGCTGCTTTACAGAAACTGTTTCCTGTTACACACACACAGAAATTGATCAGACTTCCCTAAAGTGGAATCTGATTGGCCAAACACAAGTTGTCCCTTAGAACCAATTAACCCTGATCTGTTGTAGAGTGGGGGCAGGGAGTCTCTGGCTTAAATGTGGCTGCCTGTGGCCTTGAGATCGGTGGTTGAGGCAGCAGAAGATTGTAGAAGGTGATTCCCTGCAAAGTAAGCTAGCCCCTTTCTGTGCATGAGCTACCTGGTACCTGTGCACGATTTCTTTAAACACAGCATTTATGGAGCTTAGCTTTTGTGCTTCTCAGAGCCTAGTCCTAAAATCCACTCAGTGAATACTTTGACAGAAGCAGAAATTGAGGATCTGGAGAAAGATCCAGCTATCCTAAGGCTTAGTGATTCTGTTCACCTACTCCAAGACTCTTTTGTAAATTGAAATGGACTTCCTGTTGTGATCAGCTCTCTGCTGGTATTGAATAAAACTTGACTTTGCCTTCCAGGCAGGGGGAAAAAATTACTTTTTTGAGATGTAATTCACATAGAAGAAAAATTCACCATTTCATAGGTGTACAATTTGATTATTTTCATTTGTTTGTATTGAGTTGTTACACTATCAAAATTTGAGGACAAATTTTCACCGTGTAAAAGAAACCTGTATCCAGCATGTCCCTTAGTCATCCAACCTCATGAGCCCTAAGTGACCTCTATGTTGCTTTGTCTGTGTGGACTGGCCTACTGGGGACATTTCAAATAAATGAAATTATACAATATGTGGGCTTTTAAAAATAAGAGTCTTAGCCGGGCGGTGGTGGTGCACGCCTTTAATCCCAGCACTTGGGAGGCAGAGGCAGGCAGATTTCTGAGTTTGAGGCTAGCCTGGTCTACAGAGTGAGTTCCAGGACAGCCAGGGCTACAGAGAAACCCTGTCTCAAAAAAACAAAAAAACAACAACAACAAAAGGGGGGGTCTTAAAAATTGTTTTATTTAATGTATGAGTGAACATGTGGTACAGGTGGGTAGGTAGGTGCCTGTGGAGGGCAGAAGTCCTGGGTCCCTTCGGAGCTGCTGTAGCAGAGATACGAGTCACCAGATATGGGTGCTGGGAACCAGACTCATATTCTCTGTGAGAGCAGTACACGCTCCTATCTATTGACCCAAACAGGCTAGACCTCACTCCAGAGCCAGATTTATTTTATTTTAAAGTGTGTGTGTGTGTCTGTGTGTATGTGTGTGTGTGGGTATGTTCTTGTGAGCACAGGGGCCCACAGAGGTAAGAGCCTAGTCCAGAGGTAAGAGGCATTGATCCCCCTGGTGCTGGGGTTAGGTAGTTGTTAGCCATTTTACCTAGGTGCTAGGTACCAAACTCAGGGGTCCTCTGCAAAAAAAGTATGTGCTCTTAACTGCCACTTCTCTAGCCGCAGTATGTGAAATTTTTTTGATTGGATTCAGTTTACTAAGCATACCGTTCTCCAAGTTCATCCGTATTGTGGCATGTGTCTGTACTGCAGTCCTTTTTATGGCTAATATTCCATTATATGGATATATCACATCATTCATCCATTCATTGGCTGATGCTTATTTGGAGCTATTTGTTCAATGTTTCTATTTTATCACTTTCTGTCCAGTATGTACAATGCCCCTCTGAACATTTCTGTTCATATATATGTTTTTGTTTTCCAGGGCAAGTGTTACTTCTGTTATTAATTATGTTTGTGCTTAGAGCAATGCCCAGCAGACTGTAACTGTTAATTTCCTCACCCTGACCATCCCAGAAGGTTATGAATGAAAGTTATTTCCTGCTTGTTGCCCTCAGAAGCAGGTCAAGCTGCTCCAAATAGCCTGACCCTATGGGGTTTCTGAGGTTACTATCTCGGCGAGGCCTGGCAGAGCAGAGATTCTTGAATCAAGTCTTAGAGAGGTGATGATCCCGTGTAATTCTTATCTCAGTTGTGTGTATCAAGGCTTGAAAGGTGAAATGTGGGATTGGGACTAGAGAGATCTGCCTGGACTCCCAGTTGTTTTTCTTAAACATGGTGATAATGGGTAAGCCTCTGACCCTTGACCCCATTTTTAAAGTGCGGCTAATGGCTAGTGGATGGACATCTAGTTCTTCAGAGGCTGTGTTGTGAAACTAGTTCTTGTCTGCTGCTGCTGGTTTTCTGGCTGAGAAAGACCCAGCCTCAAGGCTCATCCAGTTTTGTGGAATTACCTTTTCTCTTTTAGTGCTGGAGGTTGAATCCAGGGTCTCCTGAGTACTAAGTGCGTTCTATGCTGACTAACAGCCTGGCCCCAGGCTGACTGTAACTGACCAGTGTTCAGTTGAGCTGCTCAAGTGTCTGGCCACTGCTTAAGAGCTCTGTGTCTCACACTAACCCCAGCAAAGGCATTAAGGGTGAATTGAAAGCCATGCTGGCTTATTAAATGGGTGCTGGGATTTACGCTCCGGTGCTCACGGCCGCAGGAAGTGCACTGATCCACTGAGCATCCTTCCTGCCCCAGAATCATAGTCCTGTAAAATAGAATTTATAGTATTCAAGTGAATAGACATATTATTTAACGTTTGAGTTGGTTTAATTTTCCAGTATTATAAATCATAGTTATGGATGTCATGAATACATTTTTTTTCCCTTTTCTTTAGAATTATCTCTTAGGATAAATTCCCAGAATTTAGAAATTCACAGTTATAGAACTATAAGAAGACAGCTCCATTAAAGTAACTAAATAAAATAAAATATAGTCCTTTCCCCTGCTCCATTTTAAACAGTATTTGTTTTGTTATTTTTGGTATGTGAGTGCAAATGTGTGCATGTACGCTCAGGTGTGCATGGGAGCCTCGGGCTCAGATCCCTCCTGGAGGCGGAGTTACAGCTGGCTGTGGGCAGCTCAACACAGGTTCTGGGACCTGCACTTGAACTGAGTCACCCCTCCAGCCCATTCTCATCCCCCAACCCTGAGACACGGTCTTAACGGTAGCCTGAAACTCACAGATCCTCCTGCCTCTACCTCCCGAACACTGAGATTAAAGACCCACCATGTCCATCCACCCCCCCAGCTCTCTTAATGAGCAAGTGTTGCAAAACTCAGTGCGGTACAAAAAGAGTATAAAGAAGGAGGTTAACAATAATAACTAGTGAAGTGGAGAATATAGTAAATAGTGAAATAAAACAAAATAGTGCATTACACAATAATGGTCATAAGGATATGTGAACCAACGCTCTCTCTCTCTCAATATACCTTGCCCTAATCCTATACACGCCCTTCTTGTGATGACGAACAAGGATGCAGGGTCTGTGTGAGGAGATGAACTGAGGTGAATGATGTGGGCCTGCATAGTAACAGGCTGTACACAAGCACTGTGATGTCATGACTGACATGTAACCGGTACAACTACTCTGAGACACAGCCTGTACTGCAGGACCAAGGAGCAATTCCCATCCGGTGGGATCGAGCAGGACAGCATGAGAGTTCACCACGATACTCAGAATAGCACACATGTAAAATATGCAAATGAGCTGGGTGTAGTGGCACAGCAGGCAGTTTGTGAGTTCGAATCCAGCTTGGTCTACCTAATGAATTCCAGGACAGCCAGAGCCACAGAGTGAGACTGTGACTCAGACAAAAACAAACACATAAGACAACAAAACCCAAAGAACAAAACAAAAAGTTATAGGTCCTTTCTCATTTGCCTATCAATTTTCAGGTGATATTTAAATTAACTTATGGCACCTGACCACAGATGACTGATGCCATGGTGAGGGAGGACCCAGGGATGTAGCCTGACATCCTGACCCTGTCACCTGCTTGCATTTAGAGCATAGTTGCAATCCTGTTTCCATTGCCTATGAGTTACAAATTTAAGCAAGTGGCTGAACTCTCAGAGATTCATTTTCTCATTGGATAAATGGCAGAGTGTTGATTTCTGCAGAAATAAGCAATAAAACGTAATTCCTGTCATGGCTGAGAGCAGAGAGAGGCAAGAACGATTTAAATATTTAGGAATTTAAAGACAGTTAGAATCTGATTCTTACCAGCTTGGGAACCTGAAGTGCACAAAAGAAACAAGAGGAAGTATACTTTTTATTTTTAAATTTTACGTGTTTTTTTTTTTTTTTTTTTTTTCAAAACAGGGTTTCTCTGTGTAGCCCTGGCTGTCCTGGAACTTCTTGCTCTGTAGACCAGGCTGGCCTCAAACACAGAGATCAGCCTGCCTCTGTCTCCCAAGCAATGAGATTAAAGGTATGTGCCACCACTGTCTGGCTTATGTCCATTTTATTTATGTGTATGAGTGTTTTGTCTGCATGTATGTCTGTATACCACATGTGTGCCTGGTGCCTCTGGAAGCCACAGTAGAGCTGGGGTCTCCTAGGACTGGGGTTACAGACAGTTGTGAGCTGCCATGTGGATGCTGGGAATTAAATCCAGGTTCTCTGGAAGAGCAGCCAGTGCTCTTCACACTGAGCCATCTCTCCAGCCCTGTACTACTTTTTATTTAAAAACAAAAAACTAGAGGGACTTAGCTCATGGTGGAGTCCATGCTTGATACATGTTAGTCTCTGGCTTCAATTTCCAGCACACACAAAAGAGAAATCCAAACTAAGACTATGAAGTCACACTTTAGTATATTTCATAGTGCATACTTTTTGAATTTTACTGTTTATATGGAATCCTATATAACCCAGGTTAGCATCAGAACCATTATTAGATAGCTGAGAAAATTCTTGGTCTTCAGATTCTTCTGCCTCCACCTCTGGAATTCTGGAATTACGAGGTGCGCCACCAGCATCCAGCTCTGTAGCTTCTACTTCAGTGCTTTTATGACAGACGCGCACTGGCTTTGTCAGAGCCAACGGTAGTAGTTAGGGACACTGAGGGGGACTGACACCATAAACCTTCCTCGCCCTGTAACTTGTGTTCCTGTACACAGAGCCCATGGAAGTACACATCTGCCTTCTAACTCTCCATAGACAGCAACAGGGAAGCAGTTCTAACTACTAATTAGCGTTAGCATTGCCAATGAGAGAAGAGAAGGTAACATGGTTTCCACAGAATGTCAAGAGGAAAAAAAATGCCTTCCCACCTTCCTACGCTGGCCAAATAGGTCTCTGCACGCGTGAGAAAATCCTTCTGCCTTTATTTAGGAAAGGGAGAAGGTGACGTCTTGACCTGCTTTCAGCCTAGTCAGCACCACGTGAGGTCTCTCTGGCTAGACTAGCCACAGGTTCCCAGAGGCACGGATTATCAGACTGACAGGTATCAGGAAAATACCGATCAGACGGCTGAGAGAAAATATTATCGCTGACTGAGTATTCATAGTCACAGGCAGTCTCAATGTGACTCAGCTTATCCTCCTGACCTGAAAGCCTTGATATTGAAGCCAGTGTGGGGAACTGCTGGCCTCCATTTCTCTAGCAAATCCCCAAGAATAAGGAGAAAAGGCTTGCCTCGCCTCAAAATAAACCATATTAAGAGGTTACAGTCCAAGATCGATGAACGTGGTGGCACGTAGCTACAATCCTTGCACCGGGCTGGCTGAGGCAGGAGGATAGAAGTTTAAGATAAGCTTTTCCTGTCTCAGAAACAAAGCAAGGAATGGTGTGATGATCTGAATTCGAATCCTAGACCCCCATGGTGGAAAGGACCAACTCCCAAAATCTGGTCTCTGACATCCTCATAAATGCTGTGCTACACACAATAAATATTTTTTTTAATGTGTACATGAAGCTGGGCAGTGGTGGCACACACCTTGAATCCCAGCACTCAGGATGCAGAGGCAGGCGGATCTCTGTGAGTTCAAGGCCAGCCTGGTCTACAAAGCTAGTCCAGGACAGCTAGGGCTCTGTTACAGAGAAGCCATGTCTTTAAACCACTCCTCTTGCCATTACATGTTTAGTACAGACAGATGCAGCTCTTTCTCCCCAAATATTTCTGAGTTGTGGTTGTATTTATTGGAGATTTCTTGTACAGAGAGCTTATTGTGTGATTCCCTGGTGCCGTTGTGAGGCAGTGCACAGCCATTTAAGGAGGGTCCTGGAGTTCAAATGTTTCCATCTTCTTCCATATGTGCAAATAATGGATTATTCTTGAAAATACTAACAACTAAGAGGCAGGCAGATCTCTGTGAATCCCAGGCCAGCCTGGTTTACAGGACAAGGCCCAGGATAGATATACAGAGAAACTCTGTCTTGAAAGAAAAAAATAGAAAGAAAATACTAATAAATAATAAGTGTAATCTGCAATAGTCTAGCACTAATCACTGAGCCATCAGTTCAGCCCAAGTATGGCCATCTAAAAATCAAGTTATATAAATATTGTGCTGCAAAAATAGCATACCAACTTGAGATCAGGAGATGCACCTGCTTCCCTGCCTAAATTCCTTAGTTATAGTATTATCTTAGTAAGTGTTTTGCCTGTGCTATGTGTATGCACCATGCATGTCTGATATCCTCCAAGGCTAACAAGGTGCATATGTCCTGGAAGTGCAGTTACAGATGGTTTGTCAGCAGTCTTGTGGGTGCTGAGAATGGAATGGGTCCTCTGGAAGAGCAGCCTGTGCTCTCCTGCTGAGCCATCTCTCCAGCTCCAGGTGAGACATTTCGCAGCCACCTGCAACTCCATCTTCTGGGAATCTGATGCCTCTGGCCTTGAGTGGTTGCACACACACACACACACACACACACACACACACACACACGCATGCACACTCGCATGCATACACACACACAGACAAACACACATGCACAGAGACATGCACACATGCACATGACTAAAACCAAAATAACTCTTAAAAACAACAAGTTGATGAGATCCCGAGCCATCCTATTTAAGATGTAAGGAGATAATTAATGCCCAAGTAGATATGCCTCCCTGGTCACTGGGGAGGCAAGAGAGGCAGAAAGGCAGGCTGGGGTGGATTCCACAGACAGTGCCAGGGCCCTGGAGGTACAGGGCTGCAGGTTCCCCATTCCTACTTGGGATAAACTACTTTCTGTTTTAATCCTCTAGCCTTTGCCAGAGAGGCATTGTTTTTCTAATTAATTAATGATTTGACTTGTAGTCTAGGCCACTGGCAAATAGAAAAGATAGCATATAGGGAGTTTTAACCGGACTGTGAACCTTGGGGGTGGGGTATGCTTAAAGGAACTGAAAAAAATAATGCTTTTTAAATAAATTTGGCAGTGGCCTGGAGAGGCGGCTCAGCAGCTCAGAGCACTTACAGAAGACCACAGTTTGGTTCCCAGCACCATTTCATAGTTACAGTCTAGTTCTAGAGAATCCATCCAACCAACGCCCTCTTCTTACCTCTGTAGGCTCCGTGCATGCACGTGACACAGACACCCACATTGGCAAAACACTCATAGACATAAAAGTAAATCTTTAAAGAAAAATGATATGAACTTTGTATGTATAGACCATTTTAGGGCTGTTAAATTTTTTAGTAGCCTGAGATGAGATAGTACACTCCTGTAATACCAGTCTGAGGCAGGAGAACTGCCATTGATTCTAAGACAGCCTGACACGCACACACATGCATCTGTATGTGCTGCACACTCTGTTTCGGAAAACAAAAATAGTAGTAATTAAGCCATCTGGGTAATAGGAAGCCCTGCTTTTATAGAAAACAGTTGGCCGAGGAAACGCGGTGTTAATATTCTTTCATTATGCCTCTTGCCCGGCAGTCTGAATCACAAGGCCAAATTGCCAGAGAAAAAATGAGCTCTCAATTGTGTGAAAATCATCTAAATACTAGTATTTATCATGCTAGGTTCCAGGCCAGCCCCCAGACAGTTGATTTGGTGTATCACAGATGTCCCCAGGTTCACAGAGGTCAGTTCACAAATTTGGAAATTGTCTGACTCCCAGGCCTAAACAGTGACAGTAAAGCTTATGTGTGCACGGTACTCCCAAATAAGGCTAGACTTACTGTCTTAGTCTCCCCCCACCCCGCCCCCCTTAGGATTGATTTTTTTAAGAAGCAGGCCTGTTGATAACACGCTTTTAATCCCAGCACTTGGGCAGCAAGAGTCAGGTAGATTTCTGAGTTCAAGGCCAGCCTGGTGTACGGATCGAGTTCTAGGATAGCAAGGGATACAGAAGGGATACAGGGAGAAACACTGTCTCAAAAAAAAAAAAAAAAAAAAAAAAAAAAAAGGGAAACAAAAAGATTGATTATTCTTATTTACATGTATGTGTGAGTATATTCCGTGTGGGCTGATACCAGTGCAGGCCAGAAGGGTGTGTCAGACCCCATAGAGCTGAACTTATAGGTGGGTGTGAGCCTCCTCATGTGGCTGTTGGGAACTGAACTCAGATCCTAGTTCAGTTCCTAAAATAAAAAATGTTCTTAACCCCTGAGCCTGGAGATATATATATATATATATATATATATATATATATATATATATGAATGTATGTGTGGTGTCCCATGTGTGACACAGGTCAGAGGACAAGCTGTATGAGTCGATTTCTCTTACCATGTGGCCTCTGGTGACGGACTCTGATTGGCAGCAAGTAGCTCTATCCACTGAGACATCTGCCTAACCTATTCTAATCATCAAGGGCAAAGAAAGAAAGAAAAAGAAAGAAAGAAAGAAAGAAAGAAAGAAAGAAAGAAAGAAAGAAAGAAAGAAAGAAGGAAGGAAGGAAGGAAGGAAGGAAGGAAGGAAGGAAAGAAGGAAGAAAGAAAGATTGAGAGCAGCCTACTCCATACTTGTGTGAACCAAGACATCCTGATGACCGTTGCTAAGTGTGAAATGTGTGTTCTTTATCTCTTCACTTCCAGACTCTGCTGCCCATTCAGATTTACCCATGCAGTGAGACACCATAATATACCATCTGCTGGTGCCCAGGAGCCTGTGGTTTTAGTACTGGGAGTCATTACCTGATGGGAAATGACATCACTAGTGCCACGGGTTTGAGGCAAAGCTACTTGGGAGCATCCTCTGGATGGCTCTTCTCCATTTGGAAAAAGCTTTGTTTCCTCAGACAGTGGGGAAAGGGCTCCCCTGGGGGAGAGCTGCTGCAGGGGCTGACTGTAGTCCAGGCACTGCCCTGGTGTGCTCCTCAAGGAAGGAGGCAGAGTCTAACTTAACTTGGAGTCCCCTAGAGCATCCTGCACGCAGCTTGGCACGAGCCTAAAAGAAAAGGTGGGAGAGCTGCCTGGCTCACATGGAGGAAGATTGCATGCTGGGTGTTTGGTCTGTGGAGCCAGAGTGCAGGCTGTGGAGAGAACGCATGGGGATGGGGTGGAGATTGGCTGTGGAGACAGAGCATGGGGATGGGGTGGAGATCGGCTGTGTTCCCCCCCACCCCATGTGGCTATCTGCCAGAAGAGGACAGAAAGGCAGTGTCTGTGGCCCAGCCACATGGAAAGGCTCCAGAAGCTTCAGCTGTGTGAGTGTTGTGAGAGGGACAGTGAGTTCCTTCCTGTCCCTGAAAGGCCTTTCAGGGCTCCCCTCTGCTGTGGGATGGGTGGGCCTGGGCTCCTGGCTTCTCTGGAGAACTGGGCTCAGTTACACCACAGATTTATTCCAGAATATATGGTGCTGGGTCGCTGTAAAGTAACAGCTAGGCTCCTGGGCAAAGCCGTGCTCCAGCTCTTCCTAATCCTCCTCTCCATCAGCTTCATCTGCTTCAGTCATTGCTCAGCTGATGGGTCCCCCCTTGCTCCTTCCTCCTAAAAGTAATGTTTGTACACATTTACTTATTTGTATGTGAAAAGGACAGGCGATAACTTGTAGAGGTCGTCCTTCCGTCTACCCTGTGGGTTCTGGAGCTTGAACTAAGGTCGTCAGCTTCTGCAGCAAGCACCCTCCCCCTGAGCCATCTCTCCAGACTGTGACTTCATCTTTATAAAGTGTGATCCATGAGATTTTTATTTATTTTATGTTTTAACTAATCAAATTCATATACTTGTGGTCTTAGTCACTGTTCTGTTGCTGTAGTGACCCCATGACCAAGGCAGCTCTTTCATAAAGGAAAAGGGTTTAACTGGGGCTTGCGTAGTTTCAGAGGCTTAGTCCACCACGGTCATCATGATGGAGAGAGTGCTGGCACGTGATGGAGAACTTCACATCCTGATCCCCAGGCAGACAAGACAGACGGACAGACAGACAGACAGACAGACAGACAGACAGAGACTAACTGAGCCTAGCTTGCGCTTTTGAAACATCAAAGCTCACCCCCAGCAACATACTTGGACTAAACATGCAAATATATGAGCCTGTGGGATGATTCTCATTCAGACCACCACATTTATTAATGTTTCTTCCCTGACCTTTCTCCCCTGGTACCTAAAATCTGTAAACATGTCTTGGACCAGGTCCCTTGATTCTTTTGAGGAAGTTCTGGGCCAGGACATTGAATATCCTCAGTGTTACCTGGCAGGTAGAAGTCGTGGAAGCCTGAGGAGATCATGTGACCATATCCACCTGGGATAGGTTTTCCGAATGATTTCTTCTTGCCATCTCCCATTCTGGATGAAGTGGGGCCACAAATTCATTTCCTAATGAAGGAGGGGCCTGTGTGCCTCACTGAGTATGTATCCCTGGCCCACTAGGCTTCCTGGAGCCTCTCTTGGTGCTGACATGGTGACTATGTGCAGGCAGGCCACAGGCAGCCACAGCCTAACTGGAACTCTGAGCTACAGACTGGCTGACAAGAGCCTCCCTTCACATGCACCCTGAAAGTAGATGAGCAAGCTTCTCAGCCTCCTTCAGTCCTTCCTAAGAGTATAGGAACTGAAGGCCTGCTCCACTTCCTTTTATTATTTACACCAACCCCCTTTCCTTAGCTAGGGAATGCCACTCCTGAGCCTCCTGTCAGACATCTTCATTTGAGAGGTCTGGATTTGCCGAGTGAGTGTGTGCCTTCCAGGCCAGGGCATGTTTTTCCAGCTCTAGAATCACAGTTTTTGACTTCTCTCTGAATCCTAAAGCTTTGCAGCCGTAGCTGTTCACAAGCCAGCATCTCCCACCTTCTGCCAGCATGGAGCCTTTTCCTTGATACTGTTCATATTCTGCTGTCACTAAGCTCAGCACAACGCTGCAGCCCAGATGCTGGAAACAGGAGCTGCAGACACCCACGGGTGTAAGAGTCACATGGAGAAGACAGTCTGTCTGTCCTGGGGACAGTCTGTCTGTCCTGGGGACAGTTAAAATAGACTCATCATTCTTTGCCCCTCTTGCTTGACCTTGGTAAATGCAGCATGTTCTTCCAACAAGAGATTGTCTCTTCCTCGGGTATTGTTGAGTCACTCCAGGTGTTTGGGATATTAAAGGAAACCTGTAATGGTCACAAGTGCAATCAGTCGAGTGCCTTGGGATGAATATATGTACATATATATGTGTGGGTGTGTTTATGTGTATTTTAGTATGTATTATATATATATATATATATATATAAATATATATTATTTAAATAATATATAAATATATTTATATATAAAGAATATATATTTAAATTTATTATATTTAAATTTTTTATATATTATATAAATATTACATTTATATATAAACATATATGTACATATTTTATGTATATTCATTTATTAAATGCATATGTATTAACAACCTACTATATACCAGGAACAACAAACTAGACTGATATGGCTTCTGCACTCAGAAGGCTCCAGTCTAAAGAAGGGAGCTAGTATTCCTACTTTTAGAAGTTAAAAAAAAAAAAAAAAAAAAAAAAAGGAGGGCTAGGGCATAGCTCAGTGGGAGAGCCCACCCAGCATACTCAAATCCCTGGGCACAATCTCCATTCTGAGAAGAAAAGTTAGCAAGGACTGAAACCCAAGTCTTTCTGACTCTGAAGCCCTTGCATTTATTTATCCACTGTCCAGAGCTGTGAGGTAGCAATATGTGACTGAGTGATGTCTGCTCTGTCAGTGATTGTCAGCAGCATACACGGACCTGGATGGTCACGTTCTGACCTGTCTGTCCTCTCCCATCTTGCCATGAGAAAAGAAACTTTATAAGTTCTGCCTAAAATCTAAATTTGCCTACTGTCTTGAAGACAACTAAGAAGTATTTTAAGGATGGAGAGGTGACTCAGAGGTTAAGAGCTCTTAATTTTCTTATAGAAGATCCAGGTTCCGTTCCCAGTACCCACACAGCAGCTCACAACCGCCTGTAATTCCAGTTCCACAGGGTGTGGCACCTTCTTCTGACCTCCTGGGACACCAGGCATACATGTGGTGCACGTACATGTGTGCAGGCAAACACTCACACATAAAGTACAAATAAAATAAACACTATTTTTTTCTTTTGTAAACACTTTTTTTGTTGTTGTTTTTTTTTTTTTTTTTTTTTTTTTTTTTTTTTCGAGACAGGGTTTCTCTGTGTAGCCCTGGCTGTCCTGGAACTTATTCTGTAGACCAGGCTGGCCTCGAACTCAGAAATCCGCCTGCCTCTGCCTCCCAAGTGCTGGGATTAAAGGCGTGCGCCACCACCGCCCGGCTTTTGTAAGCACTCTTAATTGTTGTTTTCAAAAAAGAAATTCTGCTCTGATCACCATGGAAAGTGTTGTTATGCTCTCACAAGTTTGAAATTTATGCTGTGCAACCAAGAACAGCAGCCTAATTTGTGTGCCCGTGATGTAACTAAGGGAGAGGTCTTTGTATAAACAACTCCTGGTCCTTGGAATGGAAAGTTATAGTAACAGGATGAATGCAGCGGCTAATTCTGCATCTCTCGCTGTGACCCTTAGCTGGAGTTCCTCAGTCACTATACGGTCAGGTTTATGTCATTTTGGAAAACGTGCCCTGCTAGCTTCATGCCTGTTTACAGCGCTCACACATCTCGACACCATGCACAGCGTAATCTATGCTGTGCGAATGTTTTCTGTTTTCTAAACAAGTATATTCTCATTCTCATTAACATTCAAATGTTTTCTCCCGAAAGAGCCTCTGGCACCTTTGGGGTACTAACCTCCTAAAGCCATATTTAGAGGAGTCTAGTTCCACATGTATATTCTAGACAAAGCAATCTGCAATCACAGAAAACCTCTTTTGCCCACTAAGGAGCCATTTGCTACATGGGGTTTCTGAGTGTCTTGCTGGCAGCTGGGACAACTGAGGGACTTAAGTTCAACTAGCCACCTATGGCTGCTGGAGACTGGTATTGGACAGTGCATTTCTAGACCATGTATAAAACCTAGATCTCCCTGCTGACTCACGTTTTTTACTGACTCCAGCTCTGCCAGGTTATTCTAGAAGCTAAGGAAGTAGACATAACAACCCCTCTCTCATGGAGAGCCCTTTCAGTGGGGCACATGCTCCAGAGAGAGTCCCCGATTCATCATGGCTTCACACCTCACCTCAAGGCAGTCAGTATGCTAAGCCTAGGATTAGTGAAGACTTAAGGACTTTGGGCATTATTTTAGTTTTTAATTAGCTATTGCTGTGCTGAGGAGATCCTATGTGAAAAAGCTGGCCATGGCAGTTTATTATCCCAGCAATGGGGATGCAGAGACAGGAGGATCCCAAAGTCTAATAAAAGTGACAATAGAAGTCTAATAGACGTGATCTGACCTCACTTCTGACCTCCACGGGCACCGGGCACAAGGTTAACACACATGACATGCAGGAGAACACCCATACACATCAAAATGAAAAATGTTAAAGTAAATCTTCTATTTTAAAACAACAGCTTTGGTGTTGTGGTTGGCAATTAATATATAATACTTAACATCTGATTTCTGGCAACTCTCCATGATTGGCCAAGAGCAGTAACTTACGAAACCCTCTTGTGTTTGTATCTCTGTATTTCTGTCTCTGGTACAGGGTCAAGACAGAAGTTGCAAAGACGAGGGAAGCTCCTAGAAGACCACCACTTGGGAGGTCCATTTCTTTGCAAAAGACTAATCCAGCACTGCCCTTGGGAAGGAGTCCCTCCGGGAGCCCCCACACCCTCATGCTGGAGGCAAGAGTGGACATGCTCAGTTCCAACATGATCATCAGTGGCCCGGCTGCAGACCTCGGAGCTAAAGAAGCCAGCAGGCCCTTGAAGAAGCAGCTTAGTAGTGTTCAAAACCCCGGACCATCTGCCCGAGCCAGAGCCCAGCCCCAGCCCCTCAGCATAAAGGACAAGATATCCAAGTGGGAAGGCAAGAAGGAGCCACCTGCCTCTGATCCTGCCAGGCAAACAGATGGCCAAGAGGACTACCTGCCATCCTACAGGGTAGAGAGGAGAGGCAGTGAGCTCACTAGAACTAAGAATGGAATGAGACTGGAAACAGAGAGCTTGCAAAACGACAGCAGGGCAAGAACCATGTGTCAGGACACAGAACGGTTGCCAGGCCTGAGGCAGATCGATGGACAGCCAGAGCCCAGCCAGCACCGAGGTCGCGAGCTGAAACCCAGTGACCTACGCTTTCAAAGTGACCATCTCTCTGTGCTGAAACAGGTCAAGAGACTAGAGAAGGCCTTGAAGGATGGCTCTGCTGGCCTGGACCCCCAGTTGCCAGGGACTTGTTATTCACCTCACTGTCTGCCTGACAAGACAGAGGAAGACCAACCCATTCCTGAAAGCCAAGAAAGTAGGAGTGCCTTAGCAGCTGGCCGGAGAGCTCACCACTTGGAGGTCAGAGAGCCAGGCCCTGAGATTTCAGAGGAGTGGAAAGGCCAGGAGAGTGTATACCGGGGCTCCAGATGGTGCCCCCAAAAGCCTTTTATTAACCCTGTCCCAAAGCCCCGCAGAACATTCAAACATCCTGGAGAAGGGGACAAGGATGGTAGCACAGGCATCAGCTTCAAGAAAGAGAAGAGAAACCTGCCTCCCCTGCCCTCTTTGCCTCCCCCTCCCCCACCACTGCCTTCCTCCCCTCCTCCCACTTCAGTGAATAGAAGACTGTGGACCGGGAGGCAGAGACCCAGTGCTGACCACAGGTAGGTGCTCACCAGATGATTCTGCTGCTGCCTGTGTTCCTGTGTAACTGCCTCTTGTCTGCCTGATAGCTCCCATGCACCTGAGGGCTCTTACGGAGGGTCAGTAAGTGTTCATCTGTGAGGCAGCTTGGTGGTCCACCTGCAGAGGTGGTAACTGTTAGTATTCCGTCTAAACTCCACCTCCCCAGTTACCTGGCAATAGCCAGGTATGCTCCTCCCCACAGTTACCTGGCAACTGCCAGGTATGCTCCTCCCCACAGTTACCTGGCAACTGCCAGGTAGCCTGATCCACTATAAAAGGGGCTGCTTGCCCCCTCCTCTCTCTCTTGCTCTCTTGCTCTCTTCCTCTCTCTCTTACCCGCTTGCCTCTCTGTCCCCTCTTCCCCCCTTCTTCTCTCTCCACGTGGTCATGGCCGGCCTCTACTTCTCTTCTCTCCCCACCTTTGCCCTTTCCCCTGAATAAACTTTCTCCCCCTTGGAACCGCATGGTCTGGAGTGGTCTGTTCTGAGCTGCGGTCGGACTTCTTCTTAAAACAACAACAATGGTGCCGAGACTCGGATACCACTGTGCTTTTTGTTCTCACAAAGAAATGTTTGCTTCTACACATTTCCCTCTGGAGGCAGGCACGGTGCTACAAGCCTATAATCCCAGCTCTTGGGAGTTTGAGGAAGGAGGATCAGAAATTCAAAGCTGGCGGGTCCAACACAACAAGTTCCAGGCTAGCTCAGGTAACTTAGTGAGATTCTGTCTCAAAACAACAAATTACATTGCAGGTGTGATAAGTACTTATAATTGTAACCAAAGGTTAAGTGAAGAAGTTTGTAAACCCAGCCAATTCCTAGTTTACTAACTTAAATCTTTTCTGGCTTGCCTTTTTTTTTTTTTTTTTTTTTTTTTGCATTATGTGTCAGTATGTCTGTGTATCTGTGTTTGTGTGTGTGTGTGTGTGTGTGTGTGTGTGTCTGTCTGTCTGTCTGTCTGTCTGGGTGTGTAGGTCAGAGTTGATATCAGGTGTCTTCCTCGATTGTTTTAGTTACTGAGACAGAATCTTTTGTCTTTCACCAACCCAGCATGACCCAAGGATCTCATGTCTGTACCTCCAGAGTGCTAGGATCACAGGTAGTCTACAATGCCATCTGGCTTTTTTATGGGTTTCAGGAATCAAAACTCTGGTGTATCTTTCCCCCACCCACTCTCTTTACAGGGTCTGTGTATGTAATCTTGGCTGCCCTGGCATTCTCTGTGTAGACCTTGAACTCACATATGTCTCTGCCTCCCAATGCTGGGATTATAAGTATGTGCCACCACTCCCAGCTGGGTTTGTAGGGGTTCCTACAAACTCTACAGCCAGCAGAGAAACTAACCTTTTTGTTTTGTTTTGTTTTTGTTTTTTTCAAGACAGGGTTTCTCTGTATAGCCTTGGCTGTCCTGGAACTCACTCTGTAGACCAGGCTGGCCTCGAACTCAGAAATCCGCCTGCCTCTGCCTCGAAACTAACCTTGAGAGGCAAGAAGAAAATTAGGTCCAGCACTACTTAACTAGTCCTGGTTCAAACTTCTAGAGTCTGACACCTGGCAGTTTATTGTAGACATATTTAAGTACAGTACAATTCTGGAAAAAGGCTTCTTGGTAACAATTGTCTCAATCCCATCTGCACGGTAAAACTTAAGGCACAGTTGCATCAAAACTCTTTTGCAAACTGCATGTGGCCTCTACCATGAACATAGGTTTAAGGGCCTTGGATCTGGTGTGGTCTCTGATGGAGGTAGCATAGAGGTCACCAGGCTATAAAGTACATGTGAAATGTCCCCTAAAAATGGGTTCTGTTGACTGAGAAACAAAGATAAAGGTCTAGGAGGGAGAGTCTGGGATAATATTCTGGGGGTTTGGGGTAAGGCCTGGCCATACAGACAGCAAAGGTCACCTGGTATTAACAACATCCACTCCAGCCTTCTGGGTGGAAAATAGGTACACACATCCTTCTGTTGAAGTCATAGCATGCTTAACATTTCTGATTTTCTTAGTGGTTTTATGTACAGGTATCGAGTCCTCTACGGGTCTTACTCTGTAGATCAAGCTGTCATAGAACTCAGACTGTATAGTTCAGGATAGCCTTGAACCTGTGGCTTACCAAGTGCTGAGATTACAGTGAGCTACCATGTGTGAGACTTATTTTATTCCCTTTGCCTCCCAACTTTGCTTGGCATCTTCCACATGGGCTTTGGCCATTCATCCTCAATCTACCATTGCCCAAGGCCACCAGCAGCCTCCATCTCAGTAAATACAATAGCCAATTTTCTTTCACTTTCTTAGGTAACATCCCTTATTATTGAGGACAACTGTTAATCACCCTGTAAATGTACCTTTTATTCACTCTGTGTAATTGTTAATTTGGAGATTTACTGCTGATAAGATCACCCTTTCTAGTTCTTTCTGAACTCTGACTAGCTGGTTCAACTCAGCCGTTCTGGCTCAAATGCCTCTCTAAACTGACTGACTCAACATGGCTTCTCTCAGCTTCTCACTGAATTGCTCTCCTTGGCCTCAAACTAAGTCTGGGAATTTTTTCTAATCTTCTAGCTCTTTATTCTCTGGCTTCAGCTGCCTCTGCTGACCTGCACTGAACTGCATGAACTAACTCAGCTCCCCTGCACTGCACTCACTGCACTGACGCCCAACTGACTCTCCCTGCATTGCTCTTAAATAGCTTCTCTTTCCTGTGCTGTTGTCATGAGAGCTGGGTGTATCCTATCTCTGACTCCTTCTGTCAAATCTTTCTCTGATGCATCACTTTGTCTGTCCTTCAATTAGACATTACTTTCAAACATGGCTGCTTTCTTCTACAAACTACTTATACCCTAATTGTTTGGGATTAAGGCGTGTACTAAGGGCTGTATTCCAGCCAGAAGGATTAAAGGTGTTTCTGAATTCCAGCTGGATCACACAGACCTAGGTCTTTGGATGTGATCCCTTGCCAGGGCAGCCTGTTCTGAATTAAAAATCCTCTATATCACCCCATCTTGAAGCATTGCTTTCATTTGGAGTCTGGGTCAGGAACTACCAGGCCTCCTCCTGGCAGCTTTCAGGAATTTCTTGACTCCTTGTACCTGTTAGAATAGTACCCTGTTAGCCTGGTCTGTGGAGTGAGTCCCAAGGCAGACAGAACTACAGAGAAACCCTGTCTTGAAAAAAACAAAAAGAGTAGTACCTAGTATCCTAACCTGCCCCTACTCCAGCCAGGCTCACCCCTGCCTGCACCTGTTCCTTGATGGTCTCCTCCCATCCTGTACATGTGACTTATGAGTGTCTGGCTTCCCAGTGGAGAGCTCCTCAGACTCAGATGTGTGTGGTCATGCCCTGCTTGGATCTCCATGTGGTTGTCACTCCAGGCCACCGCTAACCATCTCCTCTCACTATAACCAACATCTTGTTAAACTGCATCTCCCTTCATTTAGTTAACAGATCCAAGACGCCAAGACCCAAGAAAATCTCTCTAATTTTCTTTTTCACACACCCCTGACTAACCCAGCAAGCAAGTCCTTCAATCCTACTTTTTTTTTTTTTTTTTTTTTTTTGGTTTTTCGAGACAGGGTTTCTCTGTATAGCCCTGGCTGCCCTGGACCTGGAACTCACTCTGTAGACCAGGCTGGCCTGGAACTCAGAAATCCGCCTGTCTCTGCCTCCCAAGTGCTGGGATTAAAGGCGTGCACCACCGCTGCCCAGCCAGTCCTACTTTTGAAGCTTGATCTTGAATCTGATTTTATCACCTTGGATCCACCCCCCCCCCCCCAGAATAGTCCTCCCTCAGCAGTTGGAGGAAGTTTCCAGAAGCTGAGTTGTGTCATTTGTCAGCTAAGGTGCCTTTGGTTCAGATAACTTAATGTTTTCTGTTCTCTTCCAAGAGGAAAAAAGTTTGCATGTTATAAAGTGTGTGTGTGTGTGTGTGTGTGTGTGTGTGTGTGTGTGTGTGTGTGCATGTGTGTGTGTTTAGACAGAGTCTCTCTGTGTAGTCCTGGCTGTTCAGGAGCTCCCTATATAGACCAGACTGGCCCCAAACTCACAGAGATACAGATGCTTCTGCCTCCCAAGTACTGGGATTAAAGGTGTACAATGGACATATATAATTATTTATATATAAAATTGCTATCATATTTTACAACTCCAATACATGTTTTAAATTAGGATTGTATACATTTGTTTCTTTTTTAAGTGACTTCATATTTTTGTTGCAGTTTTAAAATTATTTTTAATTATGTCTATGTGTGTAGGTGTATGCATGTGAGTACAGGTGTCCATGGAGACCAGAGGCATTGAATCCCCTGGAGCTGGAGTTACAGCCAGTTGATTGCTAGGTGAACTCAGGTTCTCTGCAAGAGCAATAAAGCTCTTAATCCCTGAGCCATCTTTTTAGCCCTCTGTTGTAATTTTTTTGTTTTGTTTTCTTTTGTTTTGTTGTTTTGTTTTTTTTTTCAAGACAGAGTCTTACTATGTAGCTCTGGCTGTCCTGGAACTCATTATGTAGAACAGCCTGGCATTGAACTCACAGAGATCCACCTGCCTCTGACTCCCAAGTGCTAGAATTAAGGCGTGCACCACTATGCCTGACTCCTTTGTTGTAATTTCAATATAATTTTTTATAGTATGTATATTTAAGGAGTTTTTAATACTATCTTTTTTTTTTTTTTTTTTTAGATTTACTCTTTGTATTTTATGTGTGTTTTGACTGAGTGTATATATGTGTAACACATGCATGCTGGGTGTCTCCATTGATCAGAAGAGGGATTCAGATCCTCACAAACTAGAGTTATGGATGGATGTAAACCACCACATGAATGTTGGGAATTAAACCCAGGTCCTGTGGAGAAGCAGTGAGTGCTCTTAGAGAACCACTGAGATGTTTCTCCAACTCCTATGTTGTCTTTTAAAAAGACACCTTAAAGAAATATCTTTTTGCTTTTCTAGTGGATCATGTCAGATAATCTTACCTGTTGGGGTTTTTTTTAAGGTGTATTTATTTTATTTTTTATGAGTACACTGTCGCTGTCATCAGACACACCAGAAGAGAGCATCGGATCCCATTATAGATGGTTGTGAACCACTATGTGGGAATTGAACTCAGGACCTCTGGAAGAGCAGTCAGTGCTCTTAACTGCTGAGCCATCTCTCTACCCCCTTACCTGTGTTTTAATAATGTCAAGATAGTATTGTAGTATAGATAATTTTTTAAAGGATTTATTAATTTTTACGAGTATAACCATTGCCTGTATGTACAGGTCAACCTCAGGTATGCCTGTTGCCTATAGAGGCTAGAAGAGAGGATTGGATCCCCTGGAACTGGAGTTACAGGTGGGAATGAGCGACCAGGTGCTGCTGGGAACTGAATTTATGTTCTCTGGAAGAGCAGCCAGTGCTCTCCACCACCGGACCATCTCCAGCCCCTTCATTCTTGTTTTTAAAAGATACATTTTCTTTTCTTTTTTTGCTCCTGTCCACCTCCCAGGGTTTGATTTATTTTAGTTTTAAGTGTGTGTGTGTGTGTGTGTGTGTGTACATGTGTGTGTGTACATGTGTTTCTGTGTTTGGGTGCTTGCAGAGGACAGAGTCACTGGACCCTTGAAGCAGAGGTTACAGGCCACTGTGTCGCTTGACATGGGAGCTGGGAACCAGACTCTACCCATGTCTCCAGCCCACTAACTTCCTAATTATTTACCTGGGTAGTATACCTCTCTAGCCCTCATATACCTATTGGTTTTGGGGTGGGGGGTGGTTTTTGTTTTTTGTTTTTTTGGTTTTTTTTTAAGAAGTTGTTTTGAAGTTTTTTACGTTTATTGTTATTTTGTGGGGACAGTGGGGTTGTACACGCACACGGCAGTGGAAAGACCACGTTTAGGAGTCGGTTCTCTTCTTCCACACTGTGGTTCTGTGGACTGAGCTCCAGTTGTCTGGCTTCGTGGCAAGTACCTTTACCTTCCAAATCATTTCGCCAGCCCTGATTTTGTTTTTCGAGACAGGATCTCATGTAGTCCAGGCTCGCCTTTAACACGCGCGTATCAGATGATGACCTCGAACTTGTAATTGTCTCTCCTTTGATTCCTGAGTACTGAGAGCATGCGCTACCATGACCATTGTGTGATGCTAAGGGTCAAACATAGGACCCCTGCACGCTAGGCAAGCAGTCCACCAATGCAGCTACATCTTCAGCCATAAAACCTACCAAGAGTTTTAGAAGTTAGAATTGGGTGTTAGAGTTTTCAAAAAGAACTTTATAAAAAACTTCATACACTCCTATAATTCTTTCTCCTGCTGACTTATCTATTATCAGTGTTCTATTCATTTTTTTTTTCCAGTTTTGGGGATCTAATCTAAGGCCTTTTACATGCCAAGCAAATGACGCACCACTGAACCCCACAGCTCGAGCTCCAAAACTGTGTCTAAATAGTAGCCCATCTGTGTCCGTTACTTTCCTATTGTGATAAAACACCATGACCCAGGCAACTTATAGAAGGAAGTTTTATTTTGCTTTGGGGCTTTTGTTTGTTGGTTTGTTTTGGTTTACAGTTCAAGATGGATAAGAGTCCATCGTGGTGGAGGTACATGGCAAAACTAGAGGCGGTGCAGGAGCAGAAGCCAAGGGCTCACACTTTTAAAATATAATCATAAGCAAGAAAACCGACTGGGAGTGGGCAAGGCCTTCAGCTCTCAAAGCATGCTCTCACTGACGTGACATACTTCCTCCATCAAGATCACACCCCCTAAGCCATCCAAACAGCCTCCATATGTACGTGGCTATAGGGGACATTCCTTACGTGTGGGGCACTCAGTCCCACTTTGCTTTGGTTTTAGTGTATGGGTAATTTCAGTTTGCTAACATTTGAAGATTTTTGTGTAGTATTCCATAAATGAGGGAAGTCTACATTTTTTGTTTTTTTTGGTCCACCTTTACTTACTGTGTATCTGTTTGCTTGTGTGCATGTACATGTATACACAGCACAGTAAGAGAGCAGCTTGTAGGAGTAGCTTCCCTCCTTCCACCATGTGGATTCTGAGGATCAAACTCAGGTTGTCAGGCCTGGCAGCAAGCACTACCTGCAAGCCACAAGCCACCCTTTTTTTTTTTAAGACAGTTTTTTATTATGTAGTGCACTGGAGAAACTAAGACTGTTAGTCATGGATCATCTCCTCAGTTGAGGAGATGAATACCCAGCAGACTAGAGTGGATATTGTTTAATAACCAGGTGACTTTTGCTATCTATGGGACCGGGCCTCACCCCAAGCCTCTAGAATGTTTATCCCAGACTCTCCCTCCCAGACCTTTATCTTTAGCTTTGTTTCTTATTCACTTGAACCCACCCTTAGGGGAGATTTCACACGTACTTTATAGCCTGGTGGCCTCCATAAGAGACCAAGCCAGATGCTAAACCCTTAAGCTCTAGAACCTACCTTCGTGGTAGAGTTCTCATGCAGTTTGGAAAAGAGTTTTGATGCAATCATGCCTTAAGCTTTACCATGCACATGGGATTGAGAAAATTATTACCAAGAAGCCTTATTCCAGAGCTCTGGTATACTTAAATATGTCTACAGTAAACTGCCAGGTAACAGACTCTAGAGGTTTGAACCAGCGTTTCTTAAGTTATACTGCACCTCACTTGGACCAGATCATCTCCCAGCTGACCTCGCAGCTTGCCGGATCCCCTATAAAGTAGTCCTGAGTAACCTGGAACTCATGATGCAGACCAGACTGATTTTACACTCACAGAGATCTGCCTTCCAAGTGCTGGGATCCTATGAGCCATTTTACCAGTCAAGGATATTTGTATTGATTGTTTAAATTTGTTTAATTAAAAAAGTATGTAAATGTGCCTGCATGTATGTGTGGTTACATGTAAATGTGCCTGCATGTATGTGTGGTTACTACATACGTACCGGGTACCCCCTGGAAGCCAAAAGACGGTGTCAGATCTCCTGGAACTGGAGATGAGTACGGTTGTTGCCTGCCCTGGGATGCTGGGAATTAAATTCATTATGGAAGGAGGAGCCAGTTCTTTTAACCTGTGCCATCTCTCCAGCCTGCTATGTGTTGTCATTTTTAAATTAAGATTTATTTTTATTGGCACACTGTGTGTTTATACCCTATGATTATGTGCCTATAGAGGACGTAGAGGGTGTTGGATCCTTTGGAGCTGGAGATCCAGGTGGTTGTGAGCCACCTGATGAGGTGCCTGGAATAGATCTCGGGTCCTCTGCAGGAGCAACTGCTCTGAAGTTCTGCACCATCTCCCTAGCCCATTGTTAAAGTTTGTTCTCGAAGGAAGAACTGGCTTTGGCACTGGGCATTGAACCCAGAGCCTTATGCATGTTACACTCCTGTTCCCTTGACTCACATGCCCTCAGCCTCTATCTCCTAAGGCCTTTCCTAGCCTAGTGCCAAAGCCTGTCTGCCTTCATTACAGTCTTGTGGCTTCTCTGAGGGATATCCCCCCTCAGCCCTCCCAGGGGCAGGTTGGTTCTGGAAACAGAGATCTTTTGTCTGTGTGTGTCATGGTTGGACAGGCTGTCCGCCTGTGAGTCACTGATCTCGTTATCTCTTCCCTCCTTGCTACAATCTGCTGCTTTTAGCCTTCTAGCGCTTTCTTTCTAAGCAGCTAGAATTTCTTAGTTTCAATCCAACAGTGAAATTTTTCTTGGCTAGTTTGAATATGATCACACCAGCTGCATTTTAACAGTTTTTGCCTCTAGGTTTCTCTTTTTTTTTTTTTTAAAGAATGTTCTTTGTTGTGGTCCTATCTTGTAGAGAAAGAAAAATGGCTCACTCTTGCACTTGGCAGATGGCCTGCCCTCTCTGAGTCAAGAGAGCCAAGCCAAGGCTGAAGAAAGAAATGAAGGATTCCAAGGCTTGAGGGTTTGGAATGACACAGCCAGTCTGGAGGAGCTTTACAGGCTGAAGTCACTGTATTTTCAGTGGCCAATCAGCAAACCCCAGGCACCACATCAGGGAATGCTGATTCTTGATTTGAGGAAAACGCCTTTTCCCCCTCGTCCTCCTTTTCCCTCCCCTCTTCCCTTACCTGCCCCCCTTCCTTTTTTTCATTTCTCTAAAACCTCAGGAAATTAACTGCAAAGACACGGGCCTCAGCCTGGCCCCTCACATGTCAGGAAATTCCAAAGATAAGCTTCCTACAGTAATGTGAGCTTGGGTATGTATGTTTTATAGCACACGTCTAATAACCCTGGCAGGAGTGCCTGGAAGCTGCCATGAAGCAAAACTGATTTCTTTTTTTAAGTATAAGCAATATCTTGAATTCACACCCAGATGCATGTTCTGAATATTAGAATTCAGATTTTTACATTTGAGTTGCACTTTTGAATCTTTATAAAACCAACCGCCTCTCTTCTGACCATGGTTTTAACTTTCCAGCAGATGGTTTTAGCATCAAATAGATTTGTCCTCAGACCTTAGAACCTGAGGAAACCACATACACTGCCCCTGTGCAGGTAATACATGCCATCACAGACTCTGTCATCCCCACCCTGGGCTGTCAGTTCCCCACAGCAGTCTGACTGGACAGGATCCTTAGCTATCATCCGTTCACCAGTTAAAGTTAACTCCAGAGCCTTGCTACTTACTGTGTCCATGTCATTGTGAGATGGTCTCAGTCAGCATGGGTGCCAGCCTCTATGTCTAAAACATGCATTAGTTTAAGAACTAAGAGTTAGTTTAAGAGGAGTGCTGGAGAGACAGGTCAGTGGTTAAGAGCTCTTGCTTGCCCAGAGGATCCAAGTTCGTTCCCAACTCCCATGTCTGGGATTCCTAACCACCTGTAACTCTAGCTTCAGGCCTCTGCAGGCACCTACACCTACACACACACACACACACACACACACACACACACACACACACACACACACTAAAAGCAATATTTTTTTTTAATTGCAGTAGATTTATTTATTGTGTGTATATTTGGCCTGCATATATGTGCATATATATACCATGTATGTGCTTAGTACCCAAAGTCAAAAGAGGGCATTGGATCTCCTGGAATTAGAATTAGAGGTGTTGTGAACTACCATGTGGGTACTGGGAATCAAACCTAAGTCCTCTGCAAGAGCAACACACTCTCCTAACCATTGAGCCATCACTCTAGCCCCCAAATAAATCTTAAAGAATATGTCAGACTGGTGCATGCCTGTAATCCCAGCACTTGGGAGGCAGAAGCTGGTGGATCTCTGAGTTAGCAGCCATCCCCCTCTACACAATGAATTTCAGGACAGCCAGGGCTATGTAGAGAGACCCCAAAAGACAGTGTTGGAGTACGCCTTAATCCCAGCAACTGGGAGTTGGAACAAGCAGATCTCCGTGAGTTCCAGGACAGCCAGGGCTACAGAGTGAGTTCTAGGACAGCCAGGGCTACACAGAGAAACCCTGTCTCAGAAAGGAAGGAAGGGAGGGAGGGAAGAAAAAGAGCCAAAAAAAACCCAACAAAATGAATGTCAGAGAGAAATGAATTGATTAATCTGAGTTTCAGAGCAAAGTTGCCTTGAAAGCTGTGGGAAGCATAGATTAACAGACATTTCACCAGTAGCAACACTGGAAAACAGAGGCTTTGCTTGCTGTTCTATATTCTGGGAGCCATTATTGTGTCTTATTTTTCACTGGAAGGTGAGAACCTTTGAGCCTTGGATTCTATGTATTCTTCCTGCTTTTGTTTCCAGCAACCTCGGAGTTTCAGATAGATTTTCGGATGATCATTTTTCCTAGCACTGCTTGTTGAATAGGCAAGCTATCTTTTCCAGTTTATGTGTTTGACACATTGGTCCAAGATTGTGTGGCTGTAACTGTGTTTATTTCTGGGTCCCCCACTCTGCTCCATAACTTTATATATTTTCACGTCTGAGGGTTTTATTTGTTTGTTTTGATTTTGGAGTTTTTGAGACAGATCTCTATGCAGCCCTGGTCACTGTGTAGACAAGGCTAGTCTCAAACTAACAGAGATCTGCTTGCCTCTGCCTCCAGGGTGCTGGATTAAAGGTATGGCCCACCATATCAGGCTAACGGCAGCTTTCATACACTTATTCATTCATAGCCAGGCACAGTGGTACACACCGTTAGCCCCTGAACTCAGGAGAACTGCTGTGGGTTCAAGAGCAGCCCGTGCTATAGAATGAGACTCTGCTTCAAAAATCAGTCAGTCAATTAATTAACTAATTAATAAATGCTCATTTACTTATTCAGCCAACTGTTTACTGTGAACATACTTAGTGTTAGATGTGGGGATTGATTAATGAGCAAGACTGACAGAGACCCCGCCCTCGTAGCACACGAGCTAGCTGTAGGAACACACACTGCCTATGTGTGTCTTGGCTTCTAACCTCAGTGTGAGTACTCTGAGGAAATGTAAGGGTGTTATGGGAATCCAGCCTGCTGTTATGGGGAGGGCAGCCTTGAGAGGGGGAGAAGGTCAGATGCTCTGCACGGGAGGAGGAGGTGACAGACAGGTCAATGAGAGAGTAGGTGTGGACCCTGAGCTTTCTTTGTGCTGGAGAAACTAAAGGACAAGGGTGTGGCCAGAATGGGGTAGGGCTCCCCAGGGATGAAAGAGGAGGCCTTGAGCTCTAATGGAGCCAGTTCTAGAGGAGCTCTGGAGATGAGAACGGTGGGAAGCATTTGACAGCTTCGGAGGGAGCAGTCATCAGATTGGCATCTGCCAGGGTTCCCCTTGGTGGCTCAGTGGGTGTTGTGGTCACCGCCATGATGTAATTACAGTGAGGACAGATGTGCTCAGTTCCTAGGAGGCTGGGGTGGCAGAAGGCCACTTGGTTAGGTGTAGGTGGGCTGGAAGGGCTTTGCACTACGCCTTGCAGCTCCCCGTGTAAACATCTGGTTGGAAGGCAGCTCTGAGAGAGGAACTTCATTTGAGATATGCTAATTTTGAGGTTCTTGCCTATTGTCTTCAATTAACATTTCATTTACAAGAATATGCAAAAGCTACTAGTAACTCTCACACACTATTTGGACATTAGTCATGATTTCTCTTAATTATTATTTTTTTTATTTTTTATTTTTTTCTGAGGCAATTTCATGATGTATTCCAGGCTGGTCTCAAACTCAAGATCCCCTGCCTCAGCCTCCTGTGATTAGATTCTCATCAGGGGAAATGTAGAAAAGAAGTGGACTAGAAAAATAAAAGAAGAGAATGAAATTCACCAGGGGAGCCTGGAGTCAGGGCAGGGTGCATGCTGGAGATGTCTCCACTGCTTGCCTGACATAACGAGAACCCGGACTTAACCCGCATAAAGCAGGCATGCTATGCACACTAGTTATCCCAATATTTAGGGGGTAGAGGCAAGAGAATCAAAAGTTAAGAGACCATCCTCAGCTACATAGTGAATTGGACCAAGCCTGGGCTACAGGGGGGTTCATCAGAACAGTGACAACAGTGTCTCTAAAACCAGCTGTCATGTGATCATTGGAGGGCGTGGAAGGCAGAGAACTTAGAGGGGGTCATATCCGCCCTATCTGTGAGTGTCCCTTAGACAAGGACTCCTTACCTTTGTCTCACTAGTTCTGAGCCCAGTTAGACCCACGGAAGACGGTCAGTACCCTGTGGGTGGTGTGTGCAGTCAGTGCAGGGCATGCTTAGCTAGAGAGGCAGCTGTTGGATTGTGCCTGTTGTTCATTCATTCACCTGTGGAAAGTCCCTTTTTCTCCCAGTTAATACATAAAGATGCTAAACCCTTTCTCAAGTTCAAACATGTTCGTAGAGAATTAGCGCATTGGATCAGTCATTCATGTGAGCGGATTTCTCTTCAGGGTGTATGATCTACCTGTGTTAACGCTGGACTCTTCTCACCGAGAGGAAACCAGGATGAGCTCTTTGTGAATTTAAAGTTTTTTTTTTTAATTTATTTATTTGTTTTATGTGAGTACACTGTTGCTATATTTATACACACCAGAAAAGAGCACCAGATATCATTACAGATGGCTGTGAACCACCATGTGGTTGCTGGGAACTGAACTCAGGACCTCTAGAAAAGCAGTCAGTGTTCTTAACCGCTGAGCCATCTCTCCAGCCTGAATTTAAAGATTTTATTGAGCCACATAGACCCTATTGAGCCGTTGTAGAACCTAATACAAGTCTATAGAGACACCCGAGCTGACTAAGTAGCAGGTTTATTAAGGTAAAAGCCATGTTTGCTACATCCCCTGGCGTACCTGTGATGGCTATTAGCAAGCATGGCAGGATATGAACTTGTAATAATCAGGTACAGTGTATCACTGTGGTATTTCTGTTTGATAGGGGAGCCTATAGAAAGCCTTTGGGCTACAGAAGCAGGACAATGCCTGTTAGCAGAAGTTCCTGTAAGTACTGTCCATGCATGAGGGTCAGCCTGCCCTCATTTAGCCCAAGGTCAGGTCGGGATTTAGCAAATATGCTTTTCTCATTTCATCTGGACCTTAGAATAAGAGGACAGAAGTCCCTGCAAGCCACCACTTGTACCTGTGATGCCAACACAGGACAATGATCAGCCAGACCTTGTAGCAATTGTAACTGCTTTCCTGTCACTTCTATAAACTGTTCATGTGACATTTGTGACTCTTCCTTGCTCCTCTGCAGACCTGAGTTTGTGTTGGTTTTAGTGTTGCTTTTTAGATTTCGCACATTGGTCACCCGAAAACCAGAACTTTAACACAGAGATGGACTTGCCATTAAGAAACCCAGTGGTAGCTTTTTTTGTTGTTTTTTGTTTTTTAAGATTTGTTTATTTTATGTATATGAGTACACTATAGCTGTCTTCAGACACACCAGAAGAGGGCATCGGATCCCATTACAGATGGCTGTGAGCCACCATATAATTGCTGGGACTTGACCTCAGGACCTCTGGAAGAGCAGTCAGTGCTCTTAACCACTGAGCCATCTCTCCAGTCTGATAGCTTATTTTACAAGTTAAATCTTGCATTAGACGGGCGGTGGTGGCGCACGCCTTTAATCCCAGCACTTGGGAGGCAGAGGCAGGCGGATCTCTGAGTTTGAGGCCAGCCTGGTCTACAGAGTGAGTTCCAGGACAGCCAAGGCTACACAGAGAAACCCTGTCTCAAAAAACAAACAAGGGAAGCCAGGGACTTAGGGTAAAGCAACAGGGTACATGCCTCCTAACATGTGTAGTGTGACTGTTTAGTTCTGAGTTTGGATTTTGTATTATATTTAATGACGTGTGGGTGTGCATGACGAGGGGTGCTCAGGTACCATGGCACGTGAGTAGAGGACAGCTTGCAGGAGTTGGGTCCCCTCTTCCACCGTGTGGGTCCGGGTCAGTCTTGGTGGTAAGCATCTCTGCCTGCAGAGCCATCTCAGGGACCCTGGCTTTTGGTTTTTGTTTTGGTTGGTTGTTATTTTCTTATGCTTCTTCTTGTTGTTGTTGTTGTTCATTTTGAGATAGAATCTACTGGCCAGACTGGTCTAGCCAGTCTGTACCCTAAGTGGGCCGCAGACCGTTGACAGTTCTCCTGCCTCAGAGTGTTAGGATTATAAACATGAATCATCATGCCAAGCTTTTGTTTGTTTTGTTTTATTATATCGTACTGTTTGGCTTTTTTGTTCTGTTTGCTTGTTTGTTTTTTGTTTGTTTGTTTGTTTTGAGATAGTGTCTCATTATGTGGCTCTGGCTGGCCTGGAATTCGTTCTGTAGACCAGGCTGGCCTAGACGTCAGATAGATCTGCCTGCCTGTGCCTCCTGAATGCTGCGATTAAAGGCTTGTTTCATAATGCCTATCTTATTATGTTGACCAGGCTGACCTAGAGCTTGATGTTATATCCTCCTGCTTTAGCCTCCCAAGTGCGGGCATCGCAGATGTGCACCACCATGCCCCGCCTCCTAACCACCTCTTAAAAGAAAGTTCATATTTTTAAAATGTAGTCTTTCAAAATGCTGTTTAGACTAGGAAAACTTTTTTTATGTGTCAGGATTCAAATGCAAAGCATGCCTCTTATGTTAACATCTTGCTCTCACAAATATGGAAAAACATCCCAACAGAGTTGAGGTATATCCTGAAAGTCCAGGGGTCCGGCAGTGTCCGTTTGGATGGTGGCTAATCCCATCCCAACAGACCCCACGATCATCCAAATGTTGTGTTGCATGCACTGTAAGGAAGAGCTCATGCCATGAAGCATGCAAACATCTTCAGTTGTTAGGGCTCTGAGCTGCAAACTACGTGTTCACCCCACCCTCTACCCTTGTAGGACTAGCCTAGGCAAATAACCTGGACTGGCAGAGGTCAGAGTTTGTGCCCCACAGCACATCATCACCCCAGAGAAAGCAGTTAATATGTATGACCCAGACCGGATCCCATATGCTAGCGCTGTAAGACTTGGCCCCTGTGTCCTGCTTGGAGCCCTCAGTGGACGCAGAAGAGGCTAACGGAATAACGGGGTGATAGCCCATCCTTTGGGGATGGGTCTCTGCTGCAAGTCAGGCATTTGCCCTGGCTTACAGCTCCGCAGCCCTGGTCCAAAAGCTTTGACTTCACCCTCTTTGCATTCTGACCTCTGCTGCGTTCAGAACCGGCCTAAACTGATTCACGTTCTCTTTTTGTTTCTCTTCACGGCGTACAACCCAGAAAGTCCTATGAGTTCGAGGACTTGCTACAGTCTTCCTCTGAGAACAGCAGGGTGGACTGGTATGCACAAACCAAATTGGGACTCACACGCACTTTATCGGAGGAGAACGTCTATGAAGACATTCTAGGTAAGAGGTCAGAAAATCCAGAAGTAGATCTGCTTCTCCTAGAGCTGTCAGAAAGGAAGGAGAAATACCAGCCTGCTGTAGAAGAAAATAATAAAAATGAAAGCATTGCTTGCTTCGTACACCTCAGGAAGAGACACCAAAAAAAAAAAATGGTTGTGCATCTCTTGTATAACACATAGTCTCGTTCACAGATGGTATACAACTTTTAGTATGTTAAATTCACTCATCATTACACTTTAACTGTTATAAATATGTATGCTCAGAATCACTAATAAAAACTTAATGTAACCTTAAAAAACAAAAACCGAAACAAAGCTGGTGATAGGGAGAAGGCCCACGGGTATTTGCACATGAGGGACAGAGAAGGTAAGTGCTCACAGACAACATTCATGGTGTTATCAGTATCAGAAATGCCTCACGATAAAGAGAAAGACCAGGACTGTGAGAGGGCTTAGCAGAGCCACTTTAGTCTGGGTTTCCACCCATGTAATGGATAGCAAAGGTAGTTTGGGAGAATGGTAACCTGTAACCCAAACTGGCTTCTTCTTTTTCTTTCTCCCAGGGTAGCTCTGTTCTCAGCAGGGCTTCTCACAGTCCCCAGGAAGGCTGCTACCAGCTCCTTGGGACCCATGGCTTTCCTCTGTAGAAGCAGAGCCTTGGGACCTGCAAGTCCCAGCAGATGTCCTCAGTCACTCTGGCCAGACCACCTTATGTCCCATGTCCACTTTTAGAACCGAAGTGCAATTCGGTAATTGCCTTAGGCCTGTGCTGTCTGCCCTCCCTAAGTGCACCTCTGAGGCAGGATCCAGGCCCGGCAGAGCAGCTAGCCCAGAAACTGAGAGTGGAGTTTATTTGCAGCTATAAGTGGGAAGCTGTAAGTGGGAAGATGGAGAGTTATCCCCTCAGTGAGAATCAGGATCAGCTGCCAGAAGGAGGGAATGGCCAGCAAAACAACACACATCCCACAGCACTCCCAGGAGGAGGCCAAGATGGTGGCTTAGTGCTCCCAGGGCTGGAGAGATGGCACAGTAGTTAAGAGCACTGGCTGCTATTCAGAGGACCCAGGTTCAGTTTCCAGTGCCCACCTAGAAGCTCGTAATCATCTGTAGCCCCAATGCCAAGGGATTTGACATCCTCTTCTGGTCTTCTCAGGTATCAGCCATGCACATGTTACACAGATAATATATTCAAGCAAAGCACCATTCACATAAAATAAATCTTTTAAAAAGAGAGAAGAGGTAGAGCTCTAACATTCTGACCCATTTTGTCATTGGTCACAGATCCGCCAATGAAGGAAAATCCTTATGAAGATGTGGAGTTACATGGCCGCTGCCTGGGCAAGAAGTGTGTCTTGACTTTCCCTGGATCTCCCACCTCTTCCATCCCAGACACATCCACCAAGGTACTAGCTTGGGCACGCTGCCTGACCAGTCTCCTGAAACCAGCCCTGCCCACAGAGCTCCCTAAAATACCTCTGGGTGTCCAGCTCAGGACCCTCTCTTAACTCAGTAACTGAAAAGCAGTGCATTCAAACTACACATCTTCTGATGAGTGGTGAGCCAGGAGTGGTGGGCCACACCCTCAGTCCCAACACTTGGAAGCCAGAGGTGGAAGAGTTGCTGCTCAAAGTTCAGGGCCAGCCTGGTAGACATAGTAAGTTCCAGAGCAGCCTGACTAAGACCATGAGATCCTAACTGCAATAAACAAACAAACAAGTACATAGAAAAAGAAATAGAGATATAAGGAAGAAAGGCAAAGGGTAGCATGGTAGTATGAAGTATCTACCTCAGTGGGCTTGTGATATCTGAGAACCAGAGGTCAAGACTCCAAGACTACCTTCCCTCTTACAGAAGATCTGTTGGAACCTTTTAGGAGATTTGTCGTTGTTGTTGAAGAAAGTAAATTAAGGAAGACCAAATTTAAACTGCCGGTGTTATTCTGTGCCCATGATCAGGATTTGTTTCCAGCCTGAGAATCGCAGCTATATACCTGCAGTCCCCCAGGGTGGGGTCAGCATTTGTTGAAAGATGGGGTGGGCCTTCATAGGGCACGCTTTCTACACCTGGTGTCAGACAGAACACTTCCAGCCAGAGACTTCTAGAAGAATCAGGGACATAACCCGTCATGGCCCATGCCAGCTGCCTCAGTATTTGCCCGAATCAACTAACTTTCCCATGGAGAAGACTGTTGTCATGAGGAATGCATGGTAACCAATAATTAGCAGTTTCTACTTGCCTTGGAAATGTGTTCATGTTCCCATTGGAATGTGGATGCGTCTCACATTTAGACGCATCCATTCCTACAGAGGGTAGACTGAGGTAGGAAAGCAACATGAGGCCTAAAGATTCTGTCAGTGTCAGAATGCACACAAGGCCCTGGTGCAGTCCCTGGTACTGGGGAAGAAACTGGGCAAAATGGCTCACACCTATAATCCTAGCTTTTGGGAGGCCAAGGCAGGAAGACCAGAAATTCAAGGACAGATTTGTCTAAGTCCTGAGTTCAAGGTCAGCTTGGAATACAAGTGACCTCATCTCCAAATAAGAAAGGAAGGGAAGTGGGGAGGGAGGGAAGGAAGTGGGGGGGAGGCGGGTGCTAGGGAGATCAGTCCATAAAGTGCTTATCATACAAGCATGAGGACTGAGTTCAGCCCCCAGAACCCATGTACAAGAACCATGTAGAGATATATACTTGTGATCCCAGCACTGGAGAGGCAGAGAGGCTTATTGATTGTCCATCTGAATTAAGAGTTCTAGGTCGCCAGGCAGTAGTGGTGCACGCCTTTAATCCCAGCACTTGGGAGGCAGAGGCAGGCGGATTTCTGAGTTTGAGGCCAGCCTGGTCTACAGAGTGAGTTCCAGGACAGCCAGGGCTACACAGAGAAACCCTGTCTTGAAAAAACCAAAAAAAAAAAAAAAAAGAGAGAGAGAGACGCTGTGTCAGGAGGGAGGGAGGGAGGGAGGGAGGGAGGGAGGGAGAGAGAGAGAGAGAGAGAGAGGTGGGTGGTGTCCTAAGGACCACCACCAGAAGGTGGCCCCTGGCCTCCACACACATGTACACATGTGCATATGGACCCCCACATGCGAATACAAACAAGAAGCAGCCATACCCATGCCGCACCTCCCATCCTACCTAGCTCTCCACTTCATGCTCTTAGAAACTGTGAAAAACATCTGCCATGAACAGCTGTGCCCTTAGCAGGCAGCTCCTCCTTCAAAAACGAAGGCTGAGTAGCCTCTTCCTGTCCTTGCTAGGCTGGCCAAGCCTGGAGCCTGTGCCACCACAGCAGCCAAACTGCAGTGGTAGTGACGCCAGTCAAGTTTTCTGTCCAGATGTGGTTGTCCTGGATAGCACTGTGCGCTGAGCAGTGCCCCTGACATTACAGGCTGTTAGGGTCTGTGCAAGCCATCACTGGGGCCCTGGGTCTCATGTTCATTGCTCTGCTCTCACATCTGGGTGTCTGGTCTGTGCCCCCGCGATGAGGGACAGCTGTGGACATTACCACTTCCTCTATTCAGCTCATCAACTATCCATTGAGCATCTGGGCTGCATCTGGAACCTTAGAAGTAGTTGAGGCAGCCCCTCTGTGTTGAACTCCTCTACCAGCCTCAGAGAGCTCTACGCCACTTTGGGATGTTCGTCTAATTAACTCCTGTCTGGTCCCAGTGGAAAGGGAGGGATAGTTGGACAGAGTGTCTTCAGAAAAGAGCAGATGTGTAGCCTAGAGCAGATGTTGCGGTCTGTGAGCCCCAAACAGTGTTGTTATACAACTATACCTATTACATACTATAACACAGAGAATGTTAAAACTTAGAAATTGTGTGTAACAGGGTGTGGTGGAGTATGCTCATATGTCCTCATGTGTATTGGGTACATGGGTGTATTGCATGTGTGCATTGAACGTGTGCGTGTGAAGGTCTGAGGTTGACACTGGGTGTCTTCTTTGGTCATTCTTGACTTTATTCAGCGAGCAAGTCTTACTGAATCTGCAGCTTTGCTACTCTGGCTAGCCAGCTTCCCCAGGAAATCCCACCACTGCCTCCTGAGTGCTAGGTTACAGGTGTGCTCTCACATCTGCTCAGCTGCTTGTGACTGCTGAGGATCTAAACTCCAGCCCTCACACCTACAGAGCAAGCATTTTATCCAGGGAGCCATCTCCCCAGCCCAGCCTCTTTCAGTCTGTTTTAAGATGGGGGTGGGGTCCTCACTCTTCAACCCTGGCTGGCCTCAAACTATAATTTTCCTGCACCAGTTTCCTAAGTGTTGTGATTATACAGATGTGTGCAATACAACTGTCAAGGACTAGATTTTTTTGTCAGAAAGATGTACTAATCAAGATGGTCCTTTTCCTTTTTTTTTTTTTTTTTTTTTTTTTTTTTTTTTTTTTAAATATTGTGACACCCATTTAGCCAAAAGGGGCTAGTGATCTCAGCTTCAGGCCACATCCTGTCCCACTGAGGAGGCTCAGAGCTTTTGCCACTTCTTCCCCGAAAGATGCCACATGCTAGGCCCCATCATAGCCTCCTGCAATGACTCATGACTCTTGACCAGGCAAGTCAGACCTCAGGCCAAGAGGGTTCTTGTCTGCCTCTCTCCTTCAGGCACTCTAGGCCTTCTGTGGTGCCCATGGGATTAGAGGCCATGTGCCGTGGTGACACAGCTGCTGGAAGGAGCCATAGTAGGATTAGGTACTATGAATGTTGGCCTGTTTCCATCAACAGTAGAATCTGCTGGGTGACAACCTGAAAAAACCCACCGTAAAAATGGGTGGCTTCCCTTTGAGGCTACAGTTAGGCTTGGGCAAATGACTGCCAGTTGCTAGTTTGTTTTTTTTTTATTTTATTTTTTTGTTTTTGTTTTTGTTTTTCAAGACAGGGTTTCTCTGTATAGCCCCGGCTGTCCTGGAACTCACTCTGTAGATCAGGCTGGCCTCGAACTCAGAAATCCGCCTGCCTCTGCCTCCCAAGTGCTGGGACTAAAGACGTGCACACCACCACAGCCCGGCCAGTTGCTAATTTTTATTAATGACGTTGTGTGAGATTTTTAATGACTGAAGTCTTATCCCTCTACTTAGCCCTTGGCACATTACATGCTGTATGTGGACTTGGCGAGGTTAAGAAGCTGCAGCAGAAGGGGCATGGTCCATACTGCCATAGATACTATCTGGCTTTGAGGGAGAACTTTGCTGGCTCCTACTAGGTCTAAGACTCACACCCTTGCTTTCAGAAGCTTCAGCACACACACATCTTCACTATGGTACCATTTCCCCCAGCACCCTCAGGACCCTTGGAGCCCCGAATAAATTCGATTCTTTTTACTGAGCCTCAGACTGTGATAATACTTTCAAGGCTCACCCCTGTATCCTGCTGTCTTCTCTTTTATCAAACAAGAAGCTACCAAAAGCCCACTTCTCCCCCAAACTCCTCGGACCGTTAGTCATTTGGGTGCTCTGAGACTGCTGGATCCCTTCTCTCCAGCAGTGGCACCAGGAGATACAGCCTGGATGCAGCCTGCAAATCGCTTCTGCCAGGCTCTTTGGCATGCTATCCAGAGTTGAGTACCATATTTTGCTTGCTTCTCTTAGATCTTTTCATTGGTCAAATCTCCTATAAGCAAACTAGCCTGGTGTAAAACTTGAACAGAAGCAGATACCCACTGGTTGCCAGTAGTTATATAGATTTCAGTATCCTGAAAGTTTCAGGACATTTTCTTGGACTTCACTGCAGGTGGAATTAGGCTGATTTCTATACCAAGGTGATGAAGACGCCCACACTGGCCATGGCAGGTCAGCACCCCCTGGCTTCCTGTGCTAAGCTGCTCCTTGTTCCTTGTAGACCCATGATGAATGGGAGAACCAACCACGGGCAGATAGGAGTCTTTGTTCCTGGAAATTTTGAAAAAGAAAAGGCTCTGAAGTTGTAAATACATCCTGCTTGGGACTAATCAAGACTGGAGAATTTAGGGACAAGTAAGCCTATTCCGTGAGCGCTTAAGATATGGTAGACGCAGCTTTGTAACTTGATTGAGAAAGAAAGGCTCATTCATTAAATAGAATTGGGATAAATTAGCATGGAGGGAAATGATTTAGATTAGCATACCATAAAATAAATTTCCAATGGATTAATGAATAAAATATGTTTCAAAATCAAACCAAGAAAATCCAGACCAAAATAGAATTCAGTGTTTATTAAACATCTAACAAGAAATAGATGCTCTTCTGTTTTCTAATTTTTTTTCACGTATTTTTTATTTGCATGTGTGTGCACATGCATGTACCACAAGCAAGCATGTGGAGGTTACAATGGCCTGTGTGAGTTGGTTTCTCCTACCATGCAGGACCTATGGATCAATCTCAGGTCCTCGGGTATGGCAGCAAGTGTCCCCTACCTGCTTAGCCATCTCAGCAGCACAGTCGATAGATTCTCTAGGTAAAGGATGAGGACATTAGAGGACTAGACAGTTGGCTCATTAGGTAAGCATGCTCACTGCTCTTGCAAACGATTGGAGTGTGGTTCCTAATCCCCATGTCAGGCTGCTCACACTGACCTGTAACTCCAGCTCCAAAAGAATATGATGCCTCTGGACTCTGCAAGCACAGATGCACATATACAAACCCATACACAGACACACATGCACACACATAATTAAAAAATAAGTCAAACACTGGGAGATGCAGGAGAAAAAATAAGGAAAAAAAAATCAATCTTTTAAAAGCAAGAAAGAAGGGGCTGGAGGGATGGTTCGGTGGTTAAAAGCACTGGCTGCTCTTCCATAAGATCCCAGCTATCAGGTCTGAGTCCCAGCACCCACCTGGTGCCTCACTGTCACCTTTAACTCCAGCGAGGTGCAGGAGATCCAATGTCCTCTTCTGGCCTTCTTAGGCACCGGGCACACATGTGCATATATATATGCAAGCAAACACCCATACACGTAAAGTAAAATCTATTAAAAAAAAAAAAAAAAAGGGGGGGGGAGGGGGCAGGGGGAGCTCAGTTGCCTCCCATGCTCAAGGTCCTAAGGTGTGACCCCTAGCACCATAAAAGCAAGACAGTTGTGTCAGCTACTCCCTGTGATGAAAATATAAATGTAAAGAAGCCACTTAGCAAAGCACACTTAAGGAAAACTGACAGTTAGTCATTCTATAGAGAACACATCTTAATACAGTCAGAAAAATAAGAGGGTTCCCAAAGGAAAATAGGCAAACAGCATCGCATCAAAAACACAGGAGAAACAGAATATTGGGTAGGAAAAATATCAGTGTTGACGGGAAGGAAGCCGAGGACAGTGAATGCCTACCAATTTCCAGATGCTTTATATCTTTTTGTTTGTTTGTTTGTTTTTATGGGTTTTTTTTTTTTTTTTTTTTTTGAGACAGGATTTCTATCCTGGATCTGTAGACCAGGCTGGCCTCAAACTCACAGCAATCCACCTGCCTCTGTCTCCTAACACCTGGGACACCCAGTGATCCTATATATCTTAAAACACACAAAAATCAGCATGCCATGCCTTGCTTTTTTTTTAAAGATTATTTTATGTATATGAGTATACTGTAGCTGTCTTCAGACACACCAGTAAAGGGCATTGGATTCCATTACAGATGGTTATGAACCACCGTGTGGGAATTGAACTCAGGACCTCTGGAAGAGCAGTCAGTGCTCTTAACTGCTGAGCCATCTCTCCATCCCCCACCCCATGCCTTACCTTTTATGCAGAGCAACATATAGCAGATGGACCAGCAAAATTGGCTCAGTGGGTAAAAGTGCTTGCTGCGCAAGCCTGGCATGCTGAGTTTGGTCCCCATAAACCAGGCACAGCTGTAAAGCTTGGAAGGAAGAACTGAAAGCTGTTCTCTGTATACATACAGTACACACACATCACGTACTTACACACACAGTATTAAATAAGTTAGTAATTCTAAGATGCTGGATGAGGCAGGAAGCATCTGTAATGTCAGCCCCATTATGATCAGATGAAAGACAGACCAGAGGATCATCAGGAATTTCCTGTACACAGTACAGTAGCAAGAACAAGAGACCCTGCCTCAAAAACAAGGGGAGAACTGACTCCTGAAAAGCTGTCCTCTGGCCTCCACGTGTACCAGCACACACACAATAAGTAACTGTTAAAAATAATAATACGAGTCTGGAGAGATGGCCCAGCGGGTAAGAGCAGTGGCTGCTCTTCCAGAGGACCCTGATTCATTTCCGGCACCCCCATGGCAGCTCACAACCATTTATAACTCCATTCCCAGGGGATCCAACATCATCTTCTGGCCTTTGCTGACACCAAGAATGTGCATGGTGCACACACATACATGTAGGCAAAATACTTACACACATAAAATAAATACATTTAAAAAAATAATACATGCCTGAAAGAACCTTCATGCCCATCTTTAACTTTTGTTCTTCTGTTTGCATACTATTCCACTGTCTGGATATATCATAATTTATCTGTTCAACCTCTATCAATGGACATTTAGGTTGTTTACAGCGTTTTGTGATTATATGCCATGTTGCAATGTATGATACTCTCTGCAGAGTACAACTTTCCTTTTACAATATAATGTTACCCAAGTGTAGTAAGGGGAATCCCTGGGGGTGGGACTGCTGGATCAGAGGAGGCACATTGTCAATTTGTAACCTTTGCCTAGTTTGAGGTTTGCTGGTTTCGGCTCTCTCTCTCCTGTGGTGTTTGGAAGTTACTTTCCCTCACAGTTTGGCCTACAGAGTGGATTAACAAGTCGTTTTACTTTTTTGAGTAAAAAATGTTTCCTTGGTGGGGCTTGAACTCTTTTTTTTCTTTTGGAGAAAGTTGAGATTCTTCTACAGATCTGGGAATCGTCACACTCCCACTTGAGGAACATCCTTATCTTTTATGTTTTTTTTTTAGGATTTTTGTTTGTTTGTCTGTCTAAGTGAGCTTGTGATTATTAACGTAGTATTTAACAGGAAAAATGGATTCTCTTCTGTGTTTTAAACTATAATTTTCTTCTCCTTTTTTTGTTTGTTTGGTTGGTTTTGGTTGTTTTGTTTTGTTACAGAGGCTCACTCAGCCCAGACTAGCCTCAGACTTGCTATGCAGCTGGGGAGGACCTTGCCCTCTGGTTCCCCCCCCCCCCCCCCCCGTGCTAGAATTACAGCCACATACTACCACGCCAGGAGTAAAGTTCAGTTTATTTTAGGGGGTACAGGAGATCAAACGGAGCCATGTATGTGTCTCGTGAGTCCTCTGAGCTACCTTCTCTACTGAGCTATAATCTTTTGAATAAGTTTTGCATTTTGATTTGAAAGAAGCTTTGTTTCAGAAATAAAAGTCTGGGGCTGGAGAGATGGCTCAGAGGTTAGGAACACTGATTGTTCTTCCAGAGGTACTGAGTTCAAGTCCCAGCAAACACATGGTGGCTCACAACCATCTGTAATGGGATCTGATGTCCTCTTCTGGTGCATCTGAAGATAACTATGTTGTACCCATATGCACAAAATAAATCTTTAAAAAAAAAAAAAATCATAAAAAAAAAAAAAAAAAACCCAGAAGTAAAATCCTGGATGGGGGCTCTAGCTCAGTAGGAGAGTCCCTGTCTGTGTAAGGCCTTAGACTCAAACCTCAATACTACAAATAAAAGAAGAACTGGATACCTGGAGGGATGATACTTCCTACAGGGCAGGCTCTTGGCAAGCCAGTTTAGTCCTGCAATTCCCAGGACGTGTGTCTTTTTCAAGGCTCAACAGTAAAGCAGGTGGCTTCCCACACATCTGAAAAGAGACTAGACTAGAGTTGCATCCTCTGTCACATACATTTTCCACAATGGAATGGCAGCACAGCGTGGTTAGCATAGTAAACCCTGGTATCCTAGGAACCCAGCCCAGCCTGCTCATCTCCGTGTCTCTGCACTGATCGTCCACCTCAGACCCTTTGTTTAGACTTATGCCGGTCTCCTTTCTCACACAGCAGTCCTTGTCCAAGTCTGCATTTTTCCGTCAAAACTCAGAGAGAAGAAACTTCAAGCTGTTGGACACTAGGAAGCTGAGTCGGGATGGAACTGGGTCCCCGTTGAGAGCCAGCCCTCCCTCCACACCTAGCAGCCCGGACGACACTTTCTTTGTCCTTGGAGACCTACAGAATGGCAGGAAGAAGAAAAAGATCCCCAGGGTAATAATACTTCCTTCAGATTTTGAGGTCTAGGATGCACCCCCACTTCTCTGTAGAGATGGTTGAGAAGAGATAGTATGAGGCCCTCTGGTTTCTCCATCACCATGGGACAGAGACAACAAACTAGGATACGTGGGTCACCTGTTACCATTATAGTCTATGCCCTTGGCCTTAGCCACTCTTCTCCCTGCCTCCTTACCTAACCTTTTGACTCCAGTCTTTTCCTGCAAGTGGGGGTGGGGGGGAAAGGAGGGAGACAGACAGACAGACAGACAGAACATGAGTGAGTTGAACATGAGTTTCACACTTGCTAGGGAAGCACTCTACCATATATCCCCAACTTTTTTTCCTCAGTGACTGACTTACAGAGAGGAGCTAGTGATGCATTCAAGAGAGCTGGTCCAAGATAGGAAGGATGAGGCAGAGATTTAACAGTCTGTCTCTCTCTCTCTCTCTCTCTCTCTCTCTCTCTCTCTCTCTCTCTCTCTCACACACACACACACACACACACACACACACACACAAACACTCACACACAGACATACACTCTCATACAGTCATGTACACATATAATATCTCTCTCTCTCACACACACACACAGAGACATACACTCTCATACAGTCATGTACACATATAATCTCTCTCTCTCTCTCTCTTTCTCTCTCTCTCTCTCTTCCTCATATATACACACACACACACCAGTACCTTTGCTGTTCCTATTCTTCCCAACGCATAAAAAAATTCAAACTTCTCTTAAACATTTGATTATTTATTACTTTATAAATACATGTTTTGCTTGTATGTAATGTGTGCCTTGTGCATACACGGTGTCTCTAGTGGCCAGAAAAGAGCATTAGATCCTCCAGAACTAGAGTTACAACTGGTTATAAGCCACCATGTGGGTGCTGCAAATTGAACACGGATCCTCTGACTGGAGAGGTGGCTCCGAGGTTTAGATCACTGGCTGCTCTTCCAGAGGTCCTGAGTTCAATTCCCAGCAACCACATTGGTAGCTCATAACCATTTATAATGAAATCTGATGCCCTCTTCTGGCCTCTAAGCATACGTGCAGGCAGAATGCTTATACACAAGAAATAAATAAAAATCTTTTGAAAAGAGAGAGAGAACATGGACCCTTTACAAGAGTACCCTGTGCTCCTGACCACTGACCGGTCTCTCCACCCCTAGTCCTGGCATACTACATTCTTTGGAATCGTTCCCACCAAAGTGGCCCAGCCTGGGAATTACTGTCTTTTCCTTCTCTTGTTTAGTTTTGGGAAATACCTAAGCCGCAGTAACATCACAGTTTTAAAGCATCAGAAGGGGGAACTGAGTGATAGCCAAGGACCCCCCAGTGTCCCAGCTGGGGAGGAATGTTTAAATCTGTCTGGCCTCGGGCAGTGGGGACAGCCTCCTTCAGTGTTTTGACAGTGTGGTTGATAATAATGATCAGAAGACAGGAGGCAGTGGAAGTGTGTCCCCTCCCCTTTCCCTTTGTCATCCTAGGAGAGAAGGGTCAACCTAGAGAACCACCTCACCAGGGATAGTAGTTAATGATGGTTTTTCTCCTGGTATCTGGCAGCTGGTATTGAGGATCAATGCCATTTATGAGGCCCGGAGAGGAAAGAAACGGGTGAAGAGGCTATCCCAGTCCACGGAGGGCAACTCAGGAAAAGGTAGACTACTCTGGCCCACCCTGCTGGGGCTGTCCTCCTCACTAGGGTTAGAAGACACCCTTCCTAGATAGTGCATCTTCCCTTGTTTCCCTTGGCTCACCAAGGAGGAAGCAATGGCTGCTTCTTGTCTGTTCTTCTCTCTGGGACAAAGGGCCAGGAGCCAGCTCAGTGGCACATGCTCTGGCTCCCTTTGCCTTGCCTGCCATCGAGTAGCTGAGGGCCGCACGTCACCTGACTCTGGCAGCAACCTTCCTGGCTACAAGAGGCTCCTGCCTCTTGCTGTATATAGTCTGCAAAAGGAGCCATCTTACCCAGAGTCAAATCGGTTTGCTAATGCATTAAGTTGAACCAAATTTGACTGGCACGGTTTACTTAGTTGACAAAACACCCCCTCTGGCCTAGAAGTTTGGATTTTGTTTCCTGCATTGGGACTCACATCTGCCTCTTTCTTACTTGTTCTTCTGTTCCAGTGACAGATGAGAACAGTGAGTCTGACAGTGACACAGAGGAGAAACTGAAAGGTGAGAAGAACAGGTGCATGAGGTGACTGGGAGGTGAGGAGAGCGGGTGCATGAGGTGACTGGGAGGTGAGGAGAGCGGGTGCATGAGCTGACTAGGAGTTGAGGAGAGCGGGTGCATGAGCTGACTGGGAGGTGAGGAGAGCGGGTGCATGAGCTGACTAGGAGTTGAGGAGAGGGGGGTGCATGAGGTGACTGGGAGGTGAGGAGAGGGGGTGCATGAGGTGACTGGGAGGTGAGAAGAGGGGGTGCATGAGCTGACTGGGAGGTGAGGAGAGGGGGTGCATGAGCTGACTGGGAGGTGAGGAGAATGGGTGCATGAGCTGACTGGGTAGCTATAGACATGGCTCCTTCCTACAGCTGAGGGACAGACATGGCCTGCTCAGGCTTGCCCACCAAGGTGTGAGTGTCAAGTGTGAGCAGAGGGGGGCCAGGCCTGTGCAGAGATGAGGTGCAACAGTACTGCAGCCACCTGTTCCTCCACCTCTGATGATGTCAGGCACCACACTTGAGAGTGGCTGTGTGAGCCGTCTCTTAAAACCTCAGAGCTTCTGGCTCCTTGCTTGCTGATGAAGTTGGTAAAGCAGTTGGTGCCTGTGGGCCTTACATTCAGTGATCCCGGCCAAGACTGGGTGAATTTTTTGAGACTTCTCAGATCCCATGAGAGAACAGAGAGGGCAGCTCTAGGTGTTAAGTGAGGTGACAAGACTAGTCTACCTAGTGACTCCCCCTCATTCACCTCTGACACCATCTACCACTAGGCCACCCCCAGAACAAGCAAGTCTGTTCCCACTGCAGAGAACCGGCCGGAACAGAGGTAGGAGGGGGTTCCTGAGGTAGCTGAGTCTCTGTTGTCGCGTCATACAGGATGTTTACAAAGCCCTCAGCTCCAAAAGTTCCATGGTCTGGATTTTGTAATATCACACAAACTGAAGACATGACAGTGAACGAGGGAAAAGTATATACAATCTCTCCACCCTGAAGACAGACAGAGGGGAAACCTGTGGAGCTTCCTACTCAAGTCTTAGCCGAGAAGGCCTGGCCAGTCCTGAGCCTGGGTCCTGTGCCTTGCTTGGCCGGCCGGCAGGCCTGTAAGTGAATGGCACCCTCCCGTGAGTTTGGCAAGAGGCCAAAGAGTTTTCTACTAATTTGCTAGATGTGGAAAGACTCCGGGGATTAGGAAATGTGTTGAAGCTAAGAATTATGTAATCAGTTGAACGCTGAGCGATTCCACATCGACAAATGAGTCACAACAGGCCTGCGGCTTCTTTCTCTCCGCAGCTCACAGCCAGCGCCTGGTCAATGTGAAGTCACGCCTGAAGCAGGCCCCTCGGTACTCATCACTTGACCGGGATCTCATTGAGTACCAAGAGAGGCAGCTCTTCGAGTACTTTGTGGTCGTATCTCTGCATAAGAAGCAGGCAGGGGCTGCCTATGTGCCAGAGCTCACCCAGCAATTTCCTCTGAAGGTAGGGGAGGCAGGTGGCTGGGGGCTGCCCGGGACTACCATGTTCTGGTCATCAGCTTGGATTCAGGGAGGGGCGGCAATCCATGAAAGGCTTAAGGTCTGGAACCTTCAAAGTGAGACCCAAGGAGTGTCTACCACATGAAAAAGCTAGTACTGGGAACATGATGGGGTCCAGGAGAACAGATCAAAGGATGCAGAAACACCCTCCCCCTCCCCCTCCCTCTCCCCCCCCCCCCAAAGCAGGCAAAGATAATTCAAGTTGTGGTGGCATATTATCTGTAAGCGCAGCGCTTAGGAAGTGGAAAGAGGGGCAGGTAGATCTTTCGGTGTTTGATGTTAGCCTGGTCTACACAGAGAATCCCAGGACAATCAGTGCTACACAGAGAAAAATAGAAAGCTCTGTTCCCAATCCTACATAAATTGAACAGGGTAGTATACACTTGTGATCTTGGGAGGTAGGGAAAAAGGATCAGAACTTCAAGGTCATCTTCAAGGGTACATAGTGAGTTCAAGGCAGGCCTGGGATACATGAGACCATATTTCAAAACAAACAAAACGGGCTGGAGAGATAGCTCAGCACTTAAGAGCACCAGCTACTCTTCCAGAGGTCCTGAGTTCAATTCCCAGGAACCACATGGTGGCTCAAAACCATCTGTAATGGGATCTGATGGCCTCTTCCGGAGTGTCTGAAGAGAGCAATGGTGTACTCATATACATAAAATAAATAAATAAATCTTTAAAACAAACACAACTTCCTATGCTCCTATGGTCATCGTGCTGATCACCTCTGTCACTCCGCTATCTCCTTGTCCAGCATTTTCTCCTTAAGTCACACAGCTCCTTGGTGCCATCACATTTATGTCCATGCCGTATCTTCTTTGAATGTATCCTGTTTCTCTAAGTGTCAGGGGAAAGCCTTGCCATACTGCGGCTTACACCACTGATAAGTTCATGGCACCTACAATAAAGGGCACTTAGTGAAGCCTACACGATGTAGCCAGTGTTGCCGAAGGGACTCTTGGGCTTTCACTAAAGAGTCTACTGTATTCTAATTCGGTCCAACCAGAACTTAGATTCAGACATTCTATCGATTTTCTGCTTGGACCCAAAGTGATTATAAAGATAAATAGAGTGGGTTTCCTGCCCTTTTGGAAGGTATACCAGAAGTATGCTAAAGGAGTAAGTGTTTGCACAAGAGCTGACAGGAGGTGGCACATGACAGTCATCCTACAGACCAGAGCTCCAGAGAAAGGGGAGGAGACGGAGCTTATCTTGGTTCATGAGCTCCTATGGTAATCACTTTATGCAAGACCCTACAAGACCTGGACCCTTCCTGTCTGCCTGCCTGCTTGCTTGTGTCCTTCCCCCAGCCAGCCTTCATTCATCATAGAGGGCTAGCACAGTCTTGAAGTTTGGAACAGTGGTGTAAATGGAAGTAACCATGGGCATTTGCCCTCCACGCAAGCACCTACCCTCTTCCTCCAATGCCTTTAAGGAACATGCTCCTGAAAACCCCACTGCATGGATGTCTGGTTTCCGGGGTGTTGCCCGGTGTATCCATATGAGACAGGCTCATACAGCCCAGTTGAGAGCTCCAGTAGGCACCAAGGCATGAGGACTGGCTTGTCATTCTGCATTGCCCTCAGGGCCCAGCACATTGCTGTGCACATGGTGACACTTAATTGGAGTTCCAGAACAAAGGCATTAAGTCATGAATTAATTACTGCTGAATGCTTGCCATTTGCTGCCTGGAGCCTTTAGACTCAGACTCCACTAAAAACCCCCTTTTAGGGGATAGTTAAGTCACTATTGAAAACAGAGCTAATTCAGGAAGACATAAAGAAAACAGTCACCCACGATCTGCATGGCTAGCACGTTGTTTCTGCTTCTAGTCTTTCCTCATACTGTGTTTCCCCTATTGTTTTTCTGCAGTCATAGCTATGGTTTTTGTATCATGCTCCATGCACAGCCCTATAAGCATATTATTTTAAATCATTTAGTTCAAATTCTGAAGCATATTTTTTGAAGTTCTCTAATGCCCCAGTATGTAGGGAGCCCTCCTTTGTTTAACTGGTATTTCTCTGTTGAAAGTGTATCTGGCTCCTGATATTTCTTATGTAAATCTTTTGTTTTTGAGATAGTGTCTCTGTCTCTCTCTCTCTCTCTCTCTCTCTGTCTCTCTGATTTTATTTAATGTATGAGTCCTTTGTCTGCTTGTGTGCTTACATGCCAGAAGAGGGCATCAGACCCCAGTATAGATAGTTGTGAGCCACTGTGTGGTTGTTAGGAATTGAACTCAGGAAGAGCTCTTAACATCTGAGCCATCTCTCCAGCCCTGAGATAGAGTCTTCTGTCTCAGACTTAGACCTTTTTATTTAGATTTTTGATGATTTTGTTGTTTGAGCATTTTGGGGGATAGTGCTTGTTTTCGTGGATACATGTGTGCATGTCGAGACAGGGTCTCTATTTTATCCTGATAACCTGGGACTCACTGTGTAGACCAGACTGGCTTCAAACTCAGAGATCTTCCTGCCTCTGCCTCTTAAGTGGTGAGACTAAAGGGGTGCACCACCATTTCCAGACTTTTTATAAGCTTTTAAGAAATGGGTTTTATCCCACATTCTAATAGACACTTTATTCAAGGTTGGGAGTCTACTTGTCACACTAATAACATTCCATTAAGCCAGGTGTGGTTGTTCACACCTGGAATCCTAGCACTTGGAACTGAGATCCTAGCAGGAGAGAGAGTCTTCGTGAGTTTGAAGCCAGCCTGAACTACATACTAAAACCCTGTCTCCAAAAAGCAAAACAAGGGTCTGGAGAGATGGGTCCGTTGTTAAGAGTGCTTACTACTGTTTGAGGAGTACTTCATCCAGTTCCCAACCCCCACATCAGGTGACTCACAACTGCTCCACGGGATCCAATGCCCTCTGACCTCCAAGGGCACCTGTGCAAATGTAGTGCACATAAACTCATCCAGGTGCACACACATATATGTAAAAGTAAATAAACAAATAAGAATAAAAACAACCCCTCCCCCCCAAAAAAAAAAAACCTATAAAATGAAAACAGATTCCTATTGATTTGATACACAAAATAAGCAAACATGTTACTTTTTTTTTTTTTTTGTCTGTTTGTGTTGACATATAGCCAGGTCAGCCTTGAACTCACTATGTAGCCAAGTGGCTGAGATTACGGGTATGTGTGACCACACCCAGTCTTCATGACATTAAATATAATTTCTAAATTAGACTTCAGGACAAATCACCATCACAGCGTGGTGTTTCCTTCCTTCTGAAATGAGAGTGGGCCCTCATGCTAAGCTCCCTTCCAGCTCCACGTTCAGTGACCCCCATGGGACCAGTTGGTTCCGAGGTGCAATGTGATGGTGCTATCATCCATAGTCACTGAGTATGACCACACTTGGTGGTCAGAAGAGCTGATCTGTAGCTCTGCCTCCCACATCCACAAGCGTCCTTTGGGAGGGACTGCCGAGGAGACTTCCTTACTGACTAGAAGCACGTCTTCCATAATATTAATCAGAACGTCTCTCTGAAGCATGTGATTGTCTCCTGATTGCCCTCTCAAACTACAGTTGGATTGTCTCCTGGAAAACAGCCCAGAGATGGGCTTCAAACCCTTCCCCAGGAAGTGGCAGAATGGTAGTCATAGCCAGAGAAGGGAACACAGGGACTTTACCCTCTTTGTCCCTTATTGGGGTTTAGTCTGTGACCCTCTCCCATCTTTCTCTCTGCAGTTAGAAAAGTCATTCAAGTTCATGAGAGAGGCTGAGGACCAGCTGAAGGCTATTCCCCAGTTCTGCTTCCCTGATGCTAAGGACTGGGCTCCTGTCCAAGAGTTTACCAGGTAAGTGCTTCCAACAGCCCTATCCACATCTAGTGTTTGCGAGTTGGGAGACCGATGTACGAAGGTCATAACTCAGGGGTTAAGCAATCCTGATGGGTACCAGCCTAGAGACTTTCCCTGTGAGTTTTTTTAACTTCCCTGAGACAAAAGGTGTGCTCTTCTATGTGGGTGTTTATGAAGCCTCCACACAGTCTGCAGCTCTGTGTGTTTCAGACCTCCCGGATATAATCCTAACCTGGGAGAAATTAGGGAAGCAGCCCATTGTCCGTCCTCACCCACACAGGGCTCGGGAAGCCTTCCAGTGGCCTCGCTAGCTGCTGCCAGGATTGGGATCTGTTCTCACTTGTACTTTAGAGGCTATGTTAGCTGTCAACAGTCACCAGACTCATTAGGCTCATGCTGAGTGTTTGAGGCATGTGGCTCCTGTGACGTTGGCCTGCAGGCCTTTCCCCCTTGCTTACCATAGCCACTTCACCTCTCCAGTGGGGGCTGTCTCTTTGGGGTTCGTCGTGTTTCATAAGCTGTTTGTATTTCCACAACCACAGTGAAACGTTCTCGTTCGTCTTAACTGGAGAAGATGGGAGCAGAAGGTTCGGTTACTGCCGAAGACTGCTGGTTAGTACTCTGCCTTTCACTCAGCCAGAGCGTCCCAGAGAGCCAGCCCCTGACACTCAGATGTCACCTGTGCTGCTGGAGAAGGAGCAGGTGGTGGCAAGTTAACCAGGGAGTTAAAACACAGATAAGGCTAGGCCCTGGTAATGTGCACCTGCAATGCCAGTACCAAAGAAGTTGGGCTCCTGAGTTCAGGGCTAACCTGTCTCATAGTACACAGACACAGATGCACTCACACACACACCCGGGGTGGGGGAGGCCCGGGGGGGGGGAGCAGAGAGATTGATTATTTCCATCAGTAAGAGAACACTTCATTCATTGCCAGGCATTGTGGCACACTCCTTTAATCTCAGCACTCAGAAGGCAGAGAGACAGGCAGATCTCTTGTGAGTTTAAGGTCAGCCTGGTCTACAGAATGATGAGTTCCAGTATAGCTAGGGCTGTTACACAGATAAACCCTGTCTTGAAGAAACAAAAAAGAAAAAGAACACTTTATTGATTTTTTCCCCCCAAATTAAAGATCTTTCTTTGCTCAAGCCCAATTTTCTTTGTCATAGAACATCCCTCAGCAGACCCTGATTGCTGAGTGAGAACATTCAGGATAGTTGGTGAGAAGATTTAAATAATGTAAAAATATCCCTTTTGGAATATTTACCTTTAAGAATCAGGAACTGGGGCTGGTGAGCTGGCTCAGCAGTTAAGAGCACTGACTGCTCTTTCAGAGGTCATGAGTTCAAATCCCAGCAACCACATGGTGGCTCACAACCATCTGTAATGGGATCTGATGCCCTCTTATGGGTGTCTGAAGACAGCTATAGTGTATTTACATGAGTGAGCGGGGCCAGAGCGAAGGGGAGAAGGGAAGGGGAAAAAAAAGAATCAGAAACTGGGGTGGGAATAGGGGGGCTGTCACAGGGACTTAGAGTACTTCTTGCCTTTGCAAAAAACAAAAACCCCTGGGTTCTGAATTTCAGAACGCACCTGGTGGTTCACAGCCATCCATAACTACAGTTCCAGAGTATCTGACTTGCTCTTCTGACCTCCAAGGATGCCAGGCATAGAAATGTGCTTAAAAGAGATAGAGGTATATATAAGTCATCAGTGGCCCTGGTTTCTATCTCCAGCCATTGCAAGGAAGAAAAGGGATGGGGTGGCTACTGTGTGACAATATTTATTGACTTGATGGATAAAAAGCAAGGGTAACAACCAAAGAGAGTAAGTGGAGTAATATCTGTGTTATGATGGTTGCTTTAAAGTGTTGAGATTGAGTGGTCCTTCTCCCTTGAAAATGAGTTTAAAGTGATTTCCCAGAAGGGTCTTCAGAAACAAGGTCTCATTTAGGGTACTGATTATGATATTCTGACATTGCATCTCAAACAACTGGTAGGAGGGGCTACAGTGAAGCAGGTCCCCAGGCCACATTCAGCACCCATGCGTTTAAACCCTTGACCTGAGTCCTTCTAAAGAATAAAAGTAGGACAGTCTCCTATCCAAGTACTAACCAGGCCCGACCCTGCTTATCTTCCAAGATCAGACGAGATCAGGCGTGTTCAGGGTGGTATGGCCGTAGACAAAGTAGGGCAGCCCAGATGGCTCAGGAGGTACAGGTGCTTGCTGCCAAACCTGATGATCTAAGTTTGATTCCTGGGATCCACTTGGACTGGAGATATGGCTTGGGAGCTTAGAGCACTTGTTAGTTTTGCAAAGACCATAGATTTGATTCCCAGAATGCACCTGAAGGCTCACAGGCATCCATAACTCCAGCTCCAGGGTGTCTGACTTGGTCTTGGAAAGAGAGAACTGACCTGCAAGTTGTCCTCTGACCTCCACATATGAGCTGTGGCATAAATAAATAAGTAAGTAAATAAATAAATGCCACAAGTATTTTTAAAGCAAAAATGCATACAGTGATCTAGCAGACTTCTGAATGGTAAAATGGGGTGATAGCAAGTGCCTGCCTTACTGGGTGTTCCACTACTGACAGACAAATGATAGCTCCAGGGCATTGGGGTTCCACCTTCCTGGACCTTAACACATGTCCTTCTGTTTCTCTCCCAAACAGCCTGGAGGCAAAGGGAAGCGGCTTCCTGAAGTTTATTGCATTGTGAGCCGCCTGGGATGCTTCAGCCTCTTTTCAAAGGTGAGAGCTTGCCCAGAGAGAGGGTGCGAGAGCAGAGCAAGCCCAGAGGAACCCAGAAAGTGGCACCCATCCACAGCAGCGCCCCGTCTCTGATCCCTGACGCCTTTTTCTTTTATTTATTTATTTATTTATTTATTTATAGATTTCTTCAGTGTATACGTTGTTATGTCTGCATATATGCATGCAGGCCAGAAGAGGCCACCAGACCTCATTACAGAGAGTTATGAGCCACCGTGTAGTTGCTGGGAATTGAACTCAGGACCTCTGGAAGAACAGCCAGAGCTCTTAACCTCTGTGCCATCTCTCCAGCCCCATCTCCTGTTGCTTTCAATCTTAGTATTTTGCTCCCGGTTTCTTTGCTCTCTCCTCTCATGATTAGTTCAAGAAATAAAAGTTAGTGAAGGGTGTGGCCAGGGTAGCTCACTCCTAGAAGAACTGGTGTCCTGAAGAAGAGTCAGACACAGAAAGGAACAAAGGAGGGAGGACTTTTGCATAGGTCAGAGTTGTAGTTCAGTTCCTATTACGCACAAAGCCCAGGAATAAAAAACGTACATGGATTAGTCAGTCAGTCACATGTCAAAGCAACAAGAAGAAACTGTGGCTTCCCTGTTAATAAATACTGTGAACTACAAAGGCACATGGTAAAAGGCCCCAGAAGCCCCTCGTAAGAACTGCAGGGCTCCCCCTAATTCTTTGTGGGGAGCACAGAACAGAGATCCACCTCTGTTCTCCACCCTGCCCCCACCCTTCATGTACCCATTATTGTTGTTTGCTTATTTGTTTATGATAAGGACTCACTATGGAGCCCTGGCTAACCTGGAATTCCCTATGTAGACCAGGCTAGACTGGAAATCACAGAGTTTTGCCTGCCTTTGCCTCCCAAGTGCTTTGATTAAAGACATGTGCCACTGTGCTGGCTTTTGTTGTTGTTATTGTTGCTGTTTTTAGGACTTATTTATTTTTATTTTATGTATATGGGGTTTTGTCATGCATGTCCATGCACATGCCGTGGAGGCCAGAAAAGGGTGTCAAGAGTCCTTGGAACTGGAGTTAAGGGTAGCTGTGAGCCACCATGTGGGTGCTGAGAATCAAACTCAGATCTTCCAAAAGAGCAGTCAGTGCTCTTGACTCTTGTCTTTTAGTAACTACTGTGCTCAGTTTGTGTCATCCTTATATACACTCATGGAGCCATCCACTGGGGTGTGGTCAACACACAGGGGCCAGCCACACCTTTAAAGAAAACCATCTTCGCACCCCTAAGAAGCCATCAGCTGTCAGTAGCCCCTCATGAGCCCCCACACCTTCATCCCCTAATCTTCGAGTCACTCTGGCAGGTCCACTACACCAGAACTGAGCACACTGACGACAGAAGAGCTGAGGTGCTTTTCTTATTCTCGTAGATCTTGGATGAGGTGGAAAAGAGAAGAGGAATCTCCCCTGCCCTGGTGCAGCCCCTCATGAGGAGCGTCATGGAAGCCCCTTTCCCAGCCCTGGGCAAAACCATCATTGTCAAGAACTTCCTGCCGGGCTCCGGGACTGAGGTAAGCTACCAGACTCGTTTCCTCTGCCAAGAGAACAGGTGGTCCAGCCAGCCACATCCCCGAGCCTGGAAACACTGTGTCTTTCAGCCGGTCATCCAATTCAGTGGTCAGTCCTCTACATCCACCCTCAGTCCAGTCTGTCCAGCCCAGGCTCAACTCCTGGGAGCAGTCAGCAAGAGGTTTTTCTATAGACATGCACTGTGCGTCCTTGGCTTCTTTTCGAAGCCCAGAATCAGTCATCAGTCTTATTCATGTTTTGGGCCTGCATCACTTTATAGCTTTTTCAGTGAAGATCATCTTGGGTGTATTTGATATCTACCCTAGGCTTCAAAGCCTGTCCTTGACCTGGTCAGACCCTGGGACCTGATGACAATGTGTGTTTTCCGCTCTCTTCCCACACCATCGATCCCTGTAAACATGAGAGTACTGGTCTCTGCCAGCCTTGGATCTCATTGGAAACCAGTTGCTTCTAGACACAAAAGAGATGAGGGTACACCAGGAACATACCAGATCAACCCAGCTGTCCAGTGCTGAGCAGTTGTTAGGAACCCAAAACCACCCCATCCAGGTGTAGTTAGCTGACCATGGAATTGTAGCTGAAGGTTAGGAGTAAGGGAGCCCCAGTGTAGGGACAGTTCTCAGTGGGTGGCTGTGGTTGAAAAAAAGTTAGTGTCCACTCACAAAACTTCGCTGAAGCCTGCTCTTTACAGAGAGACTTAGAAACTCGCACATGCAACTTGTAATAAATCCAGGATCCCATCAGACAGTAAGGAATAAGATGATAAAACATAGCAAGCTTAAAAGCTAGGAAAACACATGGACATGATTGGAACTGCTAGGCACGTGATGCACACCTGTAATCTCAGCCTCTGGAAGATGGAGCCAGGAGGATCAAGAGTTCAAAGCCATGGGGCTGGAGAGATGGCTCAGTGATTAAGAGTGTTGGTTGTTCTTCCAGAGGATCCAGGTTCAATTCCCCACACCCACATGGTGGCTCACAAGCATCTGTAACTCCAGTTCCATGGGATCTAATGGTCTGTATGGGTAATGCATTGCATGCACATGGAACACATACATGCAGGAGAAACACCCATACACATAAAAGATAATATTTTTTAAAGCACCAGCCACTCCAGCCAATGACTGGAACCCATGGTAGAAGGGCAGAACTGGATCCTGAAAGTTGTCTTCTGACCTTCATATATGTATGTACCTTGGCACATATGTCCCTGCACTCATACACACATTACAGACACAATAATAGATAGATAGATAGATAGATAGATAGATAGATAGATAGATAGATAGATAGTTTAAGGCCACTCTAAGCTACATAGAAAATTTGAGGCCAACTGGGTCTATATGCATAGGCCTGGGATTTTCTTCTAGCAGAAACAGGCCTTCAGAAGACAGGATTTTTTCCAGGATCCTAAGGCTAGGTCAGTTTTCTTTGTAAGCCATCCAAGGGGCATGCAGATATGCTCTTCCAGGAGGAGCCTCCTAATATGGCCAAGGGCCATGGACACTGCCATCCATTTTCCTTGTCTCCTTTGTCCAAGCTCTCCTCAAATGAGCATGAGCTGCTTGCTTCTCTTTATACCTCCTTCTCCACTCCCTTCTGTTTTCCTTTCCTTTCCCTTTCCCGTGCTAGTGGATCAGCTGTGCACAGGCCCTCCGAGCCCAGGGAGGCCTGCTGTGTGAGCCCACTTTAGTAGCTGCTCCTGTTCCCTGGCAGGTGATTGAGCTGTGCCGACCGCTGGACTCCCGGCTAGAGCACGTGGACTTTGAGTCTCTGTTCTCCTCCCTCAGCGTCCGACACTTGGTCAGTGTTTTTGCCTCTCTACTTCTGGAAAGGAGGGTCATCTTCATTGCAGACAAACTCAGGTACCAACCTCTGCTACTTCTGATAATACGGGTAAATGATGTTTAGTCTTAGACTCCCAAGGGTGTAGAGATTGGGTTCTGGGAAACAGGGATGACCTGGAGGCCAGTGAGACTCACTGAGAAGGTAAAGGGAGGAGGACGGCATGTTGCACATGCAGTATTTGGGCTGCTTTCCATGTGTTTCACTGTGAACCAGGTACTCTCTCCTATGAGAGCATGGACCTGCCCTCCAGAGTTCTCATTCTGTTGGGGGACCAGGAAGTACACCACACCATGTTGGGAGGGCTTGTTAGAGGCAGTGAGTTCAGGAGATGACAGAGGCCACTCCTTTCCAGTGTGGAACAGTCCGTCTGACTTAGTGCTAAAACTAAGGGCATGGTGCAGGCAGAAGGAGCTGTCTGTACAAAGGCAAGGAATCAGTAGAGGCAGAACATGTCACCCTCAGGAACTGTGAAGCAGCTCCCTGATTGCAGTGGAGAATGAGGTTGGGTAGGAAGAGATGAGCAGACAGAGAAGACAAAGTCCAACTCAGGGAAAGACCACAAGACTAGGTGGAAGATTACATACAGACTTACCCAAGACATCCCTTTCCTGTTTGTTATTAAACTAAACCAAAGAAATAAAACACAACACACACACACACACCTACCTCTGTCCCATAGGATGCCATTCATATCCCAATGAACATATTCTCTGATTCAAAAGGCCACATCACAAATCAAAGAAGATCCAGAAGGAAGTAAGAATTTGGATTGGTAGGCTGGAGAGATGGCTGAGAGCTTAAGAGCATTAGCTGTTCTTCCAGAGGTCCTGAATTTAATTCCCAGCAAGCCTTGGAGGTGCACCACCATCTATAATGCAATCTGGTACCCTCTTCTGGCAGGCAGAATACAGTATACATAATAAGTAAGTAAATCTTGACTCTGGATTCTAGCAAAAGAATGGTTCCAGCATTTTTATGGTCTCAGCCCTTTAATTCCAGTAGAACTCTGGAGGCAGAACCATGGACCACATAGTAAGACCGTATCTCAAAAACAAGACAAAATCTCGGAGGAGCTCAGCAGATAAGGAGCCTGCCACCAAGCGAAACAACCTGAGTTCGATCCCCAGGGCCTATGGTTCAAGGAGAGAACAACGCCCACAAAGTTGTTCTCTGATTTCCCTACATGTGTGTATGCGTGCACGCATACATACTCACACAATAGATGCACGTTTTAAAAAAAAAAAAAATTCTAAAACACTGATCTCGAGCTTTTTAGAACCTATGGGAGAATATGTGAACCTGCCACTCCAGGAAAGGCCAAGAAGGGGGCTGCCAACAGCCGAAATAGTGGAGGCCATCTGGAGAGAAGACACACCAGGAGCTAACAAGAAGAGCGGGGCTGTCTGTGGTTTGGAGAGGAAATGACTGAGCTGCTGCAGAGAACAAAAGGGGGGAAAGAAAAAAGGGACAGAAGAATGAAAAGGACAACATGTTTCAACACGGAATTCATCAGGGGGCCGGGGAAGTTCAGCAATCCAGCCCTGTGCCCAGTGCATCCATCTGGTCACCTTTATGATGCTCCTCTTTGGACCATAGCCATTTGGCTATTCCCTGGCTGCCCCCACCTCACAACTGAGCTCTCTATTCACTTTTAAATGTCACCATCCTTGTGTTCCCTGTGCCTTTCTGTTAGCTCAGGAAGCAGGCCCTGTCTTCAGCCTGCAGCTGGTGCTAGGAGCTGGGCAGCTCTCCGAGCACTGGGGAATTCACACAGAGAGTTCTCAATGTTGGGGCGCTGGAAGCTAGGGATGAGTAATAACCCTTTAGTGACCAGGATCAGGTTTCAGCTGCTCCATGGTAACTACATCCATGTTCTGGAAGGCCTGCTCCCCTTTCCCCAGCAGTCCCTAGTTCCTTGGATTCTCAAGGCTTGGATTTGGGGAAGAGGGAAAAGATGGATTTCAGAAAGGCCTTCGCAAGAAGTGGAGAGCAGCTAAAAAAAAGCCAGCACCTGCCAGGAGAGGAGTTCTCGGACACAGCCCCCAGGGACTGCCTCAGGAGGGAAGATGTCAGACTAGGGGAAGCCAAGCTGGAGAAAATGCCCAGGACCATGAGAGCAGCGGAAGCTGAGCAGACCAACCAAACATCAAGTATGAACTTTCTGGTCGGAGTACACTAAAAGAAAAGATAGGAACAGATAGGGAAGAAATGTCTGAAGAGCAGCATGGCTCCGGATGTTAGAAAACCGAAGGGAACCTTCTACCCAAGTGCCAAGAAAGGGCATGATCCACCTGCCTCTCTCCTGGATGGATTTCTGAGTGGGCAGATTGGATGCTGGCCAGCCCTTCTGAACAGATTCCCATGTACCTGAGTGGGCTCTGCCCTGAGACCTCAGCTTTCATTCCAGAAAAGCCTTTGGTCTTTTTTTTCCTCACCTCACCTTCCATGCAGTCTGACAGTCTGCTCTTGGAGCTGTACTCTCTGTGAACAGCCTACAGCAGAAAAGAGACACTTAAATTGCCCTCTGCGGCTTCTGTGGGCGGTCCGCAGAGGGGTACACCTTGCCCAGTATGTGTTTCTTTTGCATCAGGGGAGGAGAAGACAGCAGGAATGTGGTGAAGTTTATGCCCTCCTTAGGCATAGGAGAGCTGCCTGGCACCCGAGACAGTGTAGGGGAGCTAGGAGATGCCCTGCATTGGTGGGAGGGGTGAAAGGACAGGTTCTGGGGCCCTGTGCATTCACAGGAATGCAGGAAATCTTTGTCAGGTCGGCCATGCAGATCCTTTGTGAGTCTGGCGGTGCGTGCTGCCTGTAACGCAGTATGAGGCAGCTGAGGTAGACTGGCTGAGTTTCAGGCTAGTCTTGTTAACATAGCAAGAGCATGTCTTGAAAAAGTGTAAGGTTCTTTTCCATTCGTTTGTGGCTACGGAAGTTAAGTATTTTTCTCTGGAACCTTCCTTCTCTCAGTGGCCTTCCAACAGGGGCCCCAGTAGGTAGGTATGTCTGGGAGTCCCCCAGGTTTCTCTCAGATCTGCAGTGAACCAACTCCATGGGCCAAGAGCCTCCAAGTCTGACAGTCATGTTCCATAAGATTCTCTGATTCATAGGCATGGTAAAAGGATCTATTCATTTCTGTTAGACGTATGGGGTAGTAGCCATAGGAAACTGAAGGTTCTCTGTCCAAGCCTTAACAAACAAGGGGCTGGAGAACAAGCTGGCTGTTTCTTGAGCTGGAAGATTCTGAGAAGAAAAGCATTAGCATAAAAAGTCCTAGCTGTCACCTTCATCTGAGACACTCCTCTGCTGAACACACATGGCTCCCAATCCTGTTCAGCTGAGAGTGGAAGGGAGAATCTACCCCTCTTCCTTCCATGCCCCAGTCTCAGTGAGGCCACCAAGCAGAGCATGAGAACACCATAGATGACAAACCCAGGGAGTGACCCTATGACATCTGTGGTGGGCCTTAGCTGCCCTCAGCACTCTCCTCCCACCCCCCAGCCTGACCCCCAGTGCATTTAGTTATCTTTACTGGGAGTTGGTGGCAAACACTCTGAGTTACAGAAGGGTTTTAAGTTGAGCCAAAAACCTATCACACTTAGAATAACATTTTTGCTCTGTTTCATCTTTAGGGTGGACATTGAGTGTTTCTAAAGGCTCTTGGAAAGCAAAGAATGATGTTATGATGGCTTGCTCTGTCTCCATAACAACCCAGATAAATATTTCCCTATACCCATCTTCATTTTCTTTATGATAAATATTTTGTTTCTTGTTTACTAGTCGGCTCTAAAACCCTTCAGCAACTATAGGCCATGGCTGTACATAATAAGCAAATCTGTATAAAAGTTTTAGATGGCAGAGTGTTTAATATTTAATACTCTATCTTTTTCACAGTGTAAGAAATCATACTGAAGGTTCGTCTCCCAGCTAAGGATGAGTGAGATGCAGTGACTGAGTCTTGACAATGGTGTTTGAACCTTGGGTTTCACACCCGGGTCACTACACAAATAGGTCCACATGTAGCTGTGTGTGTTCATTCCTTTGTTCATTCCTCTCAGTTCATTTCCTCAGTTTCCATAGCTTCATTGAGGTCCTGTATGTCTTCTGTACCCAGCTACACTCAACCATGTTTGCCATCTCAGAAGACGAGTTTGTCCAAGACCTGCCTGCAAGCAATGGTGGTAGCCACCACCTTGGTGCTCTGGCACCCAAGATACTATACTTTTGAGGGTCTGGCACGTCCTCAGAGTGGTTGACAAGAGTCTCATTTAGCAAAACTCTATGGAAAGAAACTATTTTAATAGCATGATAGTTCATTGTAAAGTCATGGGCCAGGAAAATAGGATGTCGTACTCGCTCGACCTATGAAGATTCTAGCTTCAACTCCCAGCACTGAAAAGCAATTAGTAAATATCACTAGCTGGAGATGTAGCTTGGGTGGTAGAAGGCTGGGCTGGGCTAGTATGTACTAACCCCTGAGTTCCGATCCCCAACACCCAATAAAACCAGGCACCTGTAGCCCAGCACTCAGGAGGTAAAAGCAGGAGAATGAGAAGGTCAGTTCTCCTTACATAATTCAAAGCCCAGGGGATATATGAGATCCTGTCTCAAAAGGGGGAGGGTACATTCTAACTAAATGTGAACTCCCTTGGTTTGTAAGATGAACACCAGAAAGCTGGCTTTTAAAGCACAGCCTAGAGATTGACACAGCCATACATAAATGCTGCTGTCCTCTAACCCATTGCTAAGTGTCCTTTGCTGGGACTCGTCCTAGCTCTTTCCTTGAAGTCAGTGCCCATCCAGTTCACACTGCCTCTGTCAGGCCTTCTGCTTAAGGACTCTCACAGACACCAGTGTTATCTCGTTGTCCCTCCCAGTTCGTGCGATGTCACCATTGTTCCTTGATCCAGGCACGCTATCAAGCCTGGATCTCATTTTGTGGCCTCAGGGGAAAGCTCCCATTTCTAGCCCCTGAATGTGCCATTGTACAGATTCAGAGTGTGTGGGTGCGAGAGCTGGAGGGGACACTGGGACTCGTCTAGGCCAGCTTCCATCTACCATAGGGGAATGGTGGGGACCTAAGGTAGTGAAGGGCTCCTTCTGAAGTCACACAGAAGACAGCAGAACCTTTCAAGGGCCAGCCTGTGTGCCTTTTAAACTCAGTGACATGTTACTTGAGAATTAAAGATGCAGTCAGGGAAACATGGCAGTCTTGCTTGGTGACACACTCCCCTGGGAGGTTTCCTCATAGGCAGGACAACCTGAGCTCTGCCCTTCACCCCTGTTCTTGGAAATGGCCTGCTGCGGGAGAGATGCATTGTGCATTGTTCCGGGTACCTACTGAATCATCATCTGAGCTGCTCCTGGTTGTCTAATTCAGGGACCCAAGCACCCAGAACGGAAATATTTCCAGATGTTAACTCTCACAAACGCATGCTGTTGTTCTAGTACAATACTTCAGCCCTTAGGAACCACCTCCCAGTACTAAACATCTTGAGGCCTGACCCCCTCTCACCTGCATCCATCACTGAGCCCTCTGGCCCAGCCACCTTCCCACTGGGGCATTCTCTTCCCTCCCCCACTTCTGCACAATTGGTCACAGCTGTGGGAGCTTGGCAGCTCCTCACCCCCACAGTAATGGGAGCCAGCTGTGAGACGGCTTTCCTTGGCCCTCCTTCACAAATGCCTCTTCTGCAACAGCCGATGTTGAGTGAGGCGCTTGGGCCCTGCCCCGGCTCACTCCAAGAGTCCCCCTTAGGCTCCATTTTCCCCTTTCCCTGCAGCACCCACCCTCTGCCCCACCCATGCCTGCAAAATTCCATCAGCACTTACTGCAGTAATTGGAAAAATCACAAGCTGTTCTTAGAGTCCTTCATTTCTTCTCTGCCACTTATGTTAGAGAACGGGCAGCTACCACCCGTGTAATTACAGAATCCAACCTGTCCTTTCCTTGGTGCCCACAACAGAATTGTTTAAGGTAGTGAATGGGCTGAAGCAAAGGGAATGAACTCTGCAGCAACTGCCTGCTCCCTGTCCTCCCTCCCTCCTATCTGGCTAATGAGGTGTTAATGATAACCTGGTATCAGTTTGGTCCTCAGCTGTGATAAAGACTCTGACCTTTAAGCAGGGGAAATCCTGAATACTCCTTTCAAGAAAGCAGCCCCTACCTACATGTTACCCAGCTGTGCCCTGTCCTTCTCGGGTGTTCCCTGCAGAACTGAATATGGAGCTGGGATGCAGCGTGCCTGAGGCCCTGGGTTCATTCTGTTCCTAGCACTGTGAGGAAAAAGGAAGTTGGATACAGTGGATCTTGCACTCAGCATCCTGATGCAGAGTGAACTTCATCTCTCTCTCTAACCCTCCTTCACCCGACCTGTGCACGGAACATCCATGTGGGTTGGTGGGTTTTCCTAGCCTTGGTCCAGCTATATTCTTCACTTCCCTTCCACCTGGTTTGCTGAAGTCCCTGATGGCAGCGGAGGGATTTTAAAGGCATCAATCACAGCGTGCTATAGCAGCAGACAGAGCAGCCTTCTCCTGAGGATGAGACTTAGAGGAAAAGGACAGCTGCTCTTTTCTGATTTGGGGAAAAGGTTAAGTAGGTTTCTCTTTCTATAGCAATGGGTGAGAAAGCACACAGGCTGTCCTCCCCTGGGCCTCTGTCTCTCTGAGTCTCCTTCCCTCCCTCCCTCTTTCCCTTCCTTCCTTCCAGCATCCCTCCCTGCTCCCCCCCCCGCCCCCAAATGTTTGCCTTCTTGGGCTCATGATCCCTAGCTGCCCTCGAGTTTACCTTAAATTTCTTAGGGCTCTGTGTCTTTAGCTACAAAATTTAAAACCAGTTAAACCCAAAACCAGTTAACGAGCCTCGTGCCTGACATCCCAGAACTCTGGAAACTGACACAAGAGGATCTCGGGTTCATGGTCAGATTAAGCTGCATGGCAAGACCCTGTCTCTAAAGAAGAATGTGAGGGCTATCACTAGGATTGTTTCCAGATCTAAATCTTGTGATTCAAAAACTTTCCTGGAGTCAAAAGTGCTTAAGAGACTGGGTGCGGCAGTACATACCTCCAGTCCCAGTGTTCACTGAATCCCAGCACTGAGGGTGGAGCCAAAAGGATGGGGAGCTCACAAAACCCACCTCAGCAACATAGTAAGTCTGAGCCAGCCTAGGACCCCTAAGACTCCTTCAAGAAAGAAAGAAAGAAAGAAAGAAAGAAAGAAAGAAAGAAAGAGAGAGAGAGAGAGAGAGAGAGAGAGAGAGAGAGAGAGAGAGAGAGAGAGAAAGAGAGAGAGAAAGAGAGAGAGAAAGAGAGAAAGAAGGAAGTAAGGCTCTGGGTTCAGTTCTTCCATTGCACTGGTAGGTTAAAAAGGAAACTATTAAAAAAGAAATTTGAACTTGGGAGGCAGAGGCAGGCAGATTTCTGAGTTCGAGGCCAGCCTGGTCTACAGATTGAATTTCAGGATAGCCAGGGCTATACAGAGAAACCCTGTCTCGAAAAACAAAAAAATAAAAAATAATTTAGAAATAAAAAGGAAACGAGATTCCTTGACAGCTTATGGGGCTATGGATGTAACTCAACTGGCAGAGTGCTTGCCTAGCATGCACAGGCCCTGAACCCCCTTGACTCCCAGAATCTCATAAATGGGTCATGGGGTTTACACACAGATATATATGGCTATGCACACACATGCCTATAATCCTGGCATCAGGGTCATCCTGGCTGGTTATTTGAGACGGTTCTTTAATATAAAAGGACTTTATTCATCAGTCATTTCTGCAGTACTAGGGGTGGAACCTATGGCCTCAGATGTAAAAGTTCTTCCATAAGTTACCCAGGGCTTGAGGCAGTCCCTGAAGCTGTTTCTTGTAGCATCTCAGAGTGTTCTATGAGGCACACTAGGGTCAAGGGAGGTGATACAATAGTTTGAGGCACTGATGGGTTTAACTTATTCTCATACAGCATATGCTGTCTGAGTAACCTCTCCCACAGCCCCTGACCTCCCTTTTCTCATCCCTCCCCCATCTCCCACCCATTGATGCCCTTTATCCCCCAGACATCTTTGCTTCCACTTTCATGTGACATATACATACAGGATCTTATGTGTTTGTATAGAATCCAAGAACCAAAAGAAAAACATATTTGTCTTCTGTTATTGGCTTAATTCTTTAACACGATTGATTATTTCTAGTTGCATCCATTTTCCTGGAAGAGACACAACTTTGTTTATACAAGGCACACACACACAGACACACACACACACAATAAAGGGGCTGGAGAGTTGGCCCAGTGACTAAGACAACTTTTGCTCTTACAGAGGACCCAGGTTCAGTTCTCAGAACCCCATGGTAATTTACAACTATCCACAGATCCAGTTCTAGGGGATCTGACTCCTTCTGACCTGTGAGGGCACCAGAAACACATGATGCATAGACACACATGCAAGCAGAACACACAGACACAGAAATAAAATTTACGTTTACAGGTCAACCGATGATAGTACACATCTTTAATCTCAGCATTTTGGGGAGGCAGAGACAGTCAGATCTCTGACTTCAAGGCCATCCTGATCTACATAATGAGTTCCAGGATAGACAGAGCTGTACAGAGAAACCCTGACTGGGGGACAAAACAGAAGAAAAAAGAAATGAAAATTTCCACATTCTTCTTGTCCATTCCTCTGTTTTTGAACATGGAGATTAGTTCCACGACATACATACTTCTTGTGAATAGCACTCAGTAGACATTGCCGTGCAAACATCTCTATAAAAGGTTGACTTGGAATCCTTTGGGTAAATGCATGGGAGCGGGACAGCCAATAGAGTGGCGGAGCCATCCTTAGCTTTTTGAGGAAGCTTATATTGGCTCCTACAGTAGGTAACCTTTCGACCAACAGTGTAAAGCGGTTCTCTGTCCACATTCTTACAGCATTTGTTATTTGGACTCTTTGTTTTGTTTGTTTTTTGATGAGTTTTGGTTTTTTAGTATGTAATGGTTTGGTTTGGTTTGCTTTGGTTTGGTTTGGTTTGGTTTGCTTTGGTGTGGGACAGGGTTTCTCTATGTAGCTCTGGCTGTTCTGGAACTCACTCTGTAGACCAGGCTGGACTCCCATGTACAGAGATCGGCCTGCCTCTGCCTCCTAAGTGCTAGGATTAAAGGCTTGAGCACCACCCCCAGGCTTGTTTTTGTTCTTTGAAACTGTCATGTGTTGTTAGCTGTCTTGGAACTCCCTGTGTAGAGCAGGCTGTCCTGAAGCCCACAGAGATCCACTCTCTCCCGAGTGCTGAGGTCAAAGATGTGTGCCTCTATGTTCAGCTGGTATTTGGTTTGGTTTTTTGGTTTATTGTTTTTATGTCTATATTAAAGTACATGTACAGTTCATATGCGGTTGTCAGAGGAAAGTTCTCAGGAGCCTGGTGTCTTCCTTCACTGTGGCTTCTGGAAACCACACTTGGGTCATCATCTTGTGTGGGAAGCGCATTCACCATTTTTCCTATAACTGCCTTTCTGACCAGGGGAAGTGGGAATCTCAGCGTGGTTTGACCTGTGTTTCTCTCATGGCTGCTGAAGCTGGACACCTTTTTTTTTTTTTTTTTTTTTTTGTAGCTGTGTTGGCTGTGATCATTTGAGAACCGTTTATTCTAACCAGTGTCCCTCTAGGATGATCCCGGTCCTCTTCCCTAGCCTCTGCTGCTGAAGCCCTGCCCTCACCCACACTGAGCCAGCTTCTCTCTGTCTGTCCCCCCGCAGCACTCTGTCCAAATGCTGCCATGCGATGGTAGCACTCATCTACCCCTTCAGCTGGCAGCACACCTACATCCCCGTGTTGCCGCCTGCCATGATCGACATAGTGTGCTCGCCCACGCCCTTCCTCATCGGGCTGCTCTCCAGCTCACTGCCACTGCTCAGGGAGCTGCCACTGGAAGAGGTGAGCCAAGGAGCCCTGCACCCCAGTTCCCCAGGCCACACAACGAGGAGGGGAGTACTGGGCAGGGGTGGGAAGATGCCAGGGCTTGCTCTGTGGCAGGCCCTTCCCAGAGTCTCTCATCAATCATATCCCCTCTAAATGGCATGGCCTGTATCAGCAGCCATTTCGAAGTCCTGACATCAGACATAGCCATCTGCCCATCCTTCTGTCTCCCTACACTGGGCAGAGAAAGCAGTAACTGGAATATGTGCTTGAACATCTGCCCATCCTCCTGTCTCCCTACACTGGACAGAGAAAGCAGTAACTGGAATATGTGCTTGAACTGATGACAGCGTAGGCAAGGACTTAGCTATGCCATTAGAAACAAACAAACAGGGCTGGAGAGATGGCTCAGCCGTTAAAGGCTAGGCTCACAACCAAAAATATAAGAAACAAACAAACAAAAAACACCACAGGGCATGACAGGCAAGATGGTTCAGTGCCAGGCCTGATGGTCAATCCTCTGAGTGGCACCTGCTAAAAGGAGAACACTGGCTCTTGAAAGTTGTGCACTTGACCTCCACATGCATGCTGTGGTACACACACACACACACACACACACACACACACACACGGAAGAGAGAGAGGGGAGAACAGTGTCAGAGAATTAGCTCTGTGCTAGAGTACCTGTCTACCATGCACAAACCTCTAGGTCTAGCCCCTAGTCTAAGAAACAATAATGGGTAAAAGCTGGAATTAAAGGGAGGGAAAACTAGAGCCTCAAAGCTGGGTGTGGATATCACATTCCTGCACCCCAGCACTCAGCAAGCAAGGTAGGGGGATCTCACATTTGAGGTCAGCCTGGGCTGCATAACAAAACACTGCAAAATAAGCCACATTGTTGTGATAACAGCCAGGATTTATAGTTTAGTGTGCAAATGCAGGAAGTTGTGTGTGGCACCTCTGCAATCATTCAGTCCCTTTTAAATAGTGCCTGACCTGCCCTGTGTCTGGGACCCCAGGAGTCAAGAGTAGGAAACAGGAACCAAATTCTGCTGTTCAGCTTGACCGTGGTAAGGATGCCACTCAGTCCATCTGCCCTCCATTATCCCAGGGCTGGGGGTGCTGGCCTTGATTGTGTGACGGCAAGGAGTTTATGGGGCTCTCAACATACAAAGCCTGTTTCCAACTGGCCAGGCAGGCCATCCAACCCTGTTCTTCCTCTGTCGTAGTGGGCCACCTAAGCTAGGGTCTGCATGACCCTAGGGTCTACCCTCAGAGGCAGCATGTAAGCGTGTCCTTAAGCTTTGTACACAATGTAGGTCATTCACCCTTTTGCTGGTCCTATATCTCAACCCACACTAAGAAGAGAGTGCTCCCTCAAAACACTATAACTAACAAAGGCACACACCCTGCAGCCTGACAGTGTTCCCCAGACCCCATTCCTCTTCCCTCTGAAGAACTAGAAGGTTCAGTGGTTATCTCAAGGATAAAGGGTGAATCCCCAGCATGGAGAGGGGCAGATTAGCAACTTTTGTCTCTCCTCTATAACAACGATAGAGAAGCCCTGGCATGCTCCAGACAGGGCTGGGAAGCAGTTGCTGACATGTATGTCCTAGCCTGCAGGACTAGCTTGGTCCATTCCCCCATTCCCTGTCAGAACACAGACACACACGTTCTTCACATCTCCAGTGCTGAGGAGGAGGAGAAGGACACATCCGTCTTTACCCAGAAACCCTAGTGACAAAACTCATCCCGTTTCTTCTGTCCTGTAGGTTCTCGTGGTCGATCTCATCAATGACCGGTTCCTCAGACAGGTGAGTAGAGAACCAGCTCTGCCTGCTGCTCCTGTGCCTTCCCTTCTTCCAGAGAGCTCAACTCCAGCTCAAGAAAGGGTCTGTGGTAAGCCCGAACCTACTAGTTCAGCTGGACCATGGGACCAGCCCAGGCTAAGGCCAGCCAAGGATGAGGCAGTGAAGAGGAAGGCTTCAGCAAAGATTGGTTTTCACCTGCACAAGCTTCAAGCAGTTAATTATCGGGACACAGGCTTGAGAGATGGCTTAGCAATGAAGAGTTCACACTGCTTGTATGAATGTTTGACGAATTCAAGGTTTTTTCCCTGGCACCCACGTCAGGCAGCTCACGGCCACCTCTGACTCCAGCTTCAAAGGATTCAACAGCTCTGGCCTCTTCAGTCACTGCACACTGCGCTCACACACACAGGCTCACACATGGACATACACATAATTTTAAAATATGAAGCTTAAGTTTTTAATGGGGGAGAGGGACGGCAGAAGAGCTGACTCAGCGGTTAAGAACACTTGCTACTCTTGCAGAGGTTCAATTCCCAACAAAGCATTCATACATATAAAGTTAAAATAATTAATTTGTAATTAAAAAAAAAAAAAAAGAATCTGCACATCCAGGAATGGTGATACCTCCCAATAATCCTTTCACTTGGGAGGAGGAGGCAGGAGGATTGCCTTAAATTTAAAGCCAACTGAGCCACATCGTGGGAGAGTGAGTACTGGGCCAGCCTAGGTTATAGAGACCTTCAGAAAAAAAAAAAAAAAAAAAAAAAACATAAAGAAATAGAGATACAGGAGGCTGGAGAGATGGCTCAGTGGTTAAGAGCACTGACTGCTCTTCCAGAGGTCCTGAGTTCAATTCCCAGCAACCACATGGTGGCTCACAACCATCTGTAATAGGATCTGAGGTACTCTTCTGGTGTGTCTGAAGAGATACAGAATTATGTGTTTTGTTTACTATTTTGCTGTTTTTTGTTTTAGTTTGGTGTTGGTTTGGTTTTGTCTCAACAAAGTTTAAACCATGAGCTCAGCTGACTGCCCAGGGATGTGGCTGGCACACACCTTGTCTGACTATGAGCTCAGCTGACTGCCCAGGGATGTGGCTGGCACATACCTTGTCGGGTGTAGCTGCGCTCACTGCGTCTCCTGCCTTACAGATGGAGGACGAGGATTCTATTCTGCCCCGGAAGCTTCAGGTAGCCCTGGAACACATTCTGGAGCAGAGGAATGACCTGGCCTGTGACCAGGATGGAGGCCCACTGGACTGTGTGCATGGTAAATGCCAGGGCCTTGGAACAACTGGCCAGTGGCTGACTTAGAAAGTAGGGGTATGAGGAGAGAGTGGGGTTCAGCCTGTCACCTGGATTTCATTCCAGCCATAATCAAGGAATGTCCCACTCCCTCCATTAGGTTCTAAAATACCTCTCAAAGAGAGAAAAAGACAACTTTAAGTGCCCTTTCTCCTGGAAGGTCACAGGTGGCTGTGGAAAGTAACTGTAAGCAATAACTGACCTGGGCTCGGGGCCACCAACTCCCCTCACTGTCTCGGCCTTTGTACTCCTTTCTCAGGCCCCGAGTCCAGTTCCTTGAGTGAGGTGGTGTCCGAAGCCTTTGTCCGCTTTTTTGTGGAGATTGTGGGCCACTACTCCCTGTTCCTGACATCGGGCGAGGAGAGAAGCCTACAGCGAGAGGCCTTCAGAAAAGCCGTCTCCTCTAAGAGCCTACGACGCTTCCTGGAGGTCTTCATGGAGACCCAGACTTTCCGTGGCTTTATCCAGGAACGAGAACTACGCAGGCAAGATGCCAAAGGTTAGAACAGCACACAGACCTTCCTGGGGCACTGAGGCAGAGGTACCTAAGGCTTCAAGTGGCTCAGGAGTCGGGGTCATGGGGAGTTGTCACAAAGATGCAAGCAAGAACAGGGGGGAGTCACAAAGATGCAAGCAAGAGCAGTATTCAGGCCTCCATGAGAGCTGCGATCAGGCCACACCTCAACAGTGAATGTGAACTGCCTCTGCTCCTCCCAGGTTTCCCCTGTCCTTCCTGCTTTTCTGTAGCCCCTCTCCTCTTCCTCAAGCCCCTCCATTCTTCCCATCTACCCATCTTCCTGCCCCCTGCCCAGGGACTGTGGATGGGATTAAAATTCCAGTGGTCCGGTGCCTGCAGCCTTGGGCTAGCACTGCATAATCTCTGGGCAGCCTGCTTCAGTTTCCAACCACAGTGCCCTTTTGTCCCTCTTTGAATTCTCTTCTCTTACTTCTTCCTGTCCTGTCTGCATAGGCTCCATCATGCTTCTAGGGAGAAAGGAAACGAGGATTACCAAATGACGAGACACCATCCCAACCTATTTTGTCCACTGTCCCGGAAGGACGTTCCGGGAATCTAAAAGCTAGGAATACTGGTAAAGGCTGTTTTGGTGGGAGCTAAAGCTGGGAAGGGAAGGCCTTACCTTTGCAGCATGGCCGTACAGAGGCCAGAAGTTTCCAGAGGAGCAGCTGGCCCCAGGCCTGGGATTTCTTTGATGCTGTGAACTCAGCTAGAAGCCCTGAACTCCCTCGGCCAGCCATTTGCACAGGAAAGACAGGCAGCCGTACTTGAGGCAGTTCTGATGAGGATTTCCACAGGACAAGAGGGTGGACTAGAGGGTGGGAGAGGACTGGCTTCACTCAGGGCTTGCTTCTCCTCGGAAGAGCTGCCAGATGCATGTAGTCAGGTTGACAGGTCACGGTTAGTAAGGTAGGGGGAATGAGGTGAGGTCTCCTGTGTGAGCAGACTATAGCTTTCCACAGACAGCTGTTATACAAGGTGGGGCAATTATAAGGATAGTAAAACCTTATAAACCTCGGGCTTGAAAGCATGTTTATAGGCACAGCTGCATCTCCCCTTTCTCCCCTTTCCTGAGCTATCGAGGAAGAAGGTCTGTGCAGAAGCGCAAAGGCAAGCACCTAAAACATCCCGGGTATCTCTCGTCACCAGGTCTGTTTGAAGTCCGAGCCCAGGAGTACCTGGAAACCTTGCCCAGCGGAGAACACAGTGGGGTCAATAAATTCCTCAAGGGACTGGGTAAGGCCTGGGTTCCTGTTGCCAGCCTCAGTTCTTTTTTTTTTTTCCAAGACGGGGTTTCTCTGTGTAGCCCTGGCTGCTGTCCTGGAACTAACTCTGTAGACCAGGCTGTCCTCGAACTCAGAAATCCGCCTGCCTCTGCCTCCAAAGTGCTGGGATTAAAGGCGTGCGCCACCACCGCCCGGCGCCAGCCTCAATTCTAAACTATCTTTCCTGGAGTCTTAACTACTTCCGTCCATAAGAGCCAGGAACAGTACAGGGTGGACTGTCTACCTCTCTTAGTCTGTCCCTGGGCCCTAGGGTTACCTCGCTGACAGCCTTGCCATAATCTGCATCCCTGAGTCTTGTGGGAGCCCAACCAAGACAGCAGGCCTGGGGCCAGGCAGGGAGTGGCTTAACACAGGTAGGACTCCTTCCAACCTCTCCGAATGGCCCTGAGCAGAAAAGAATCATCAGGACTACATTTTAATCAGCAAAAAGGTCCTGATGGTGCATACTGCACTCCAGCGTTTGGGAGGCAGAGGGGGAAGATCAGAAGGTCGGTGACCCAGACAGCAAGGTGGCCCAACACAGGGCACACAAGCCTAAGTCCAGTCCCTAGAACCCACATAAAGGTGGGAGGAGGGAACTGAGTCCACAAAGTTGTCCTCTGACTCCAGTCTGCTGAGACACAGAGTTTCCTGTGCCCCTCCCCCTGTCCCTCCCTCCCCACTCTTCTGATAAAATGTTCTCACTTTCTTTTTTAGGCAATAAAATGAAGTTTCTCCACAAAAAATAACCCTCATCTTGGCTCAAGGGAAAACCTCCTCCCTAGTGCCCCAGTCCTCCCAGGATGGGTCCCTGAGCTGGGCAGGTGGCAGATGCTCAGAACAGCTCTGGAGGGGACCTGCCCGCATGCGGACTGTTGTTACTGTGGTTAGTTGGTTCTGGGATCTTTAAATCTTAGATGTTAACAGAAAAGAAGAAGAAGGAACATATTTGGCTCTTCATTCAGCCCTCCTGCCGCATCTCATCTCTTCTGGGCCAGCTCCTTGACAGCTGTGGAACCAGGAGATCAGAAGCGTGGCAGCCACAGAAGCTGACTTCTGCCCACACCACTGGCTCTTCAGGAGTAGTCTATGACGCCACCTGGTGGCCGAGACTGTGAACTTTACTGTTCTTAACTGCATTTTCTTCCCTTAGAAGCCATAAAGAACCACTCATGCCCAAAAAGTCTAAGTCTGTGGCTTTTAGAGGGACACATAAAAACAGGAAATCTTCTTAACTGGCAATAAAATTTTTCTAAGGGACCTGAAGTTTCTATTTCCTGTGGCCCAACTATGACACTTAGGCCGCTGCTGTGAACCTATTCCTCTTGGCCAGCATAGCTGGGAAAGGTTTCTGTAGTTGCTTCTCTTTAATGAGAGGGAGGACCTGGATCAGCCAACCCGTGGGACCAGTGGAAGTCTGCAAGAACCCGGTGTGCAGCAAAGGAAGGTTCTCAGGCTGGCCTGGGGGCCACCACCCCAAACCTGCTGGGCCCCAGTGAATGCCACCAGTAACTAACTACATCTGGATTGCCTCTGACCTGGGCAGGATTAATAGGGGTGTGTGGCTGGGGTGTTGGGGGAAGCCTGAGAAAGAATGTGACAGTGGGGGCTCAGGAATCTATACCACACAAGCTCCTCAGCTTAGACAACTTTAATGATAGCAATATTTCGTGTATTTTTATATTGCCCCCAAGTGATCACAGTTAGTATTTTGGAATATACATTCTTTTCTAACTTATTTTATATTATACTGTTTTACTTAAGAACTCCAGGTGAATAAATAAATAAATAAATATATCTTTATCAACATTCCTAGTGAGTGTATAATATTCTATTTTATTGATGTTTTTGTATTTGACTTAAGCAAAACCTAAAATAAAATTGGGGAAATGTGCTAGACTACTTGTATGAATAGGCTTTTCTCTTTTCTTTTTTTTTTTTTTTTTTTTTTTTTTTTTTTTTTTTTTTTAATTTTATTGTATGTACACTGGTGCTTTGCCTACGTGTATGTCTGTGTGAGGCTGTCAGATCTTCTGGAACTGGAGTTGTGGGTAGTTGTGAGCTGCCCTGTGGGAATTGAACCCTCGTCCTTTAAAGAGCAACCAGTGCTTTTAGCCATCTCTTCAGCCCCTAAATCTATACTTTTTGTTTGTTTGTTTGTTTGTTGTTTTGTTTTGTTTTTGAGACAGGGTTTCACGCTGTACCCCTGGCTTGTTCTGGAGCTCACTCTGTAGACCAGGCTGGCCTCGACCTCAGAGATCTGCCTGCCTCTGCCTTCTGACTGCTCGGATCAAAGGCATGTACCCACTGCCACACTGAAGAGACTTTTCTCAATGTTCTTTATATTTACACGGTGCATGTGTGAAGAAGGATCAGGCCAGCCAGATGGTTCAGCTGGTGAACGCTCCTTAGAAGACACATGAAGATGGAAGAGAGAACCAACTCCACAAAGTCTGTGGAGTATATACCTCTATACAGACACATATCACATTAAAAGTAATTTTTTTAATGCTTTAAATGATTGGTGAGTTTACTTTTAATGTTCATAAAATAAGAATGGCAAGATTATTATCCCATTAAGACACTTGCCACCACCAAGCCTGACAACCTGAGGTCAATCCCCAGGACCCATAAAGTGGGAGAAGAGAACCAGCTCTCATAAGGTGTCATGACCTCCAGACATGTCATGCCATGTGCTTGTACCCACATGTGAACACACAATAAATGAAGTAGTAGAAATTTAAATAGAGCCAGGCAGTGGTGGCATCACGTCATTGCCAGGCATGTGGCACATACCTTTAATCCTAGAACTCAGGGGCGTGGGGGCAAGCATATCTTAGAGTTCAAGGCCAGCCTGATCTATAGACAGCCAGGGCTACACAGAGAAACCCTGTCTCAAAAAATCAATAATAATAATAATGGAAGGTTTCTTTTGTCTGTCCTAGTGGTACATGCCCTTAATCCCAGCACTCAGGAGACAGAGGTAAGCAGATCTGAGTTCCAGGCCAATGTGATGTACAAAGCAAGTTCTAGGACAGCCTGGGCTACATACAGAGACCCTGCCTCAAAATAAATAAAGTGTCTTTTTGTGTCCCTGTAAATCCTGTTTAGTGCTATGTCACCAGTCTTCCCTCCTATTTGGCACCACAGCATGTACTGCCAAGCATGGTGGCTCATGCTTAAAGTTCCAGTCCTCTGGAGACTGAGGCAGGAGGATTGCTGTGTGATACAGTGAGACCCTGTTTTAAAACACACACACACACACACACACACACACACACACACACACACACAAAACAAGCAGAAAGAAGGCTAGGGAAAGGGGAAAGACCCAGTTAGTAAAGCATTTACTATGCTGGCCTGAGAACAGCCAGCAGTCCCGTGTTTTAACAAGCTGGGCTTTATGACCTGTATTTGTAATGCCAGCACTGGGGAAGTGGAGACAGGCAGATTCTGATGCCTCAAGTGGCCAGCCAAGCCACTAGTTCTAGGGGGCTCAATGCCCCCTTCTGGCTCTACTGCTACTTACTTGCCCTCACATGTACACATATGCACATACATGAATAAGCAATAAAGTAAAATTATAACAATTAGGTGGAGCCCAGTGTGGAACTTAGTGAAAATGCTCAGTGAGCAAAGTGCCAGTGTCAGGCCTGAGGCAGGAGGATTGCCGTGAGACCCTAGATTCAATCCTCAGGCCCACACAATAGAAAGAGAAAACTGACTCGGATGCATTGTCCTGGGACTTCCATAGTACACATGTGCACACACATATACATACATACACTATTCAAATAAAAAGTACACATTTAAAACAACACCTGAAAAAAAAAAAAGCCACAAAATGGAGAGATGGCGCAGTGATTAAGCTCTGCTCTTACAGAGGACAACAGTTCAACAGTTCAGCCACTGTAGCCTAATCAGAGAGCTCACAATTGCCTGTAACTCCAGCTCCAGGGGTTTGATGCTGTCTTCGGGCCTCCAAGGGAACCTGCATGCACATGGGCATGCACACCTTGCATGCATGCATGCGCGCACACACACACACACACACACATGCCACACACAACTTTCTTTAAATGTTTGAAAAAAGAGCAAGAGAACATATACAACCCTAAAAGTGATAAATGATTGTCATTCTTTCTCAAAGGGAGGGGACCCTTTGTTGCTGCAAACAGTTTTATCCTTCCCCCAGGTACCTTCGAAGCATGCTAAGAAAAGACGTTTACCACAGATACTGCAAAGGAAACCCACGAAGACATTTCCGTAGGCTTGGTGAGGGTGAAGCCAGAGCTAAGGGGTTCCAGAGGCTGAGGGATGTGGTAAGTTCTCCTGCTGTCTTGTCTTTGTTTCCCTGAGCCCCAGGCCAGTACAGGCTAATCTTGCACGCTCCCGGCCTTGCGTTCTCCACCCATTTCCTTACTTGATTGCAATGGAAGTCACAGAACATAAACTTTGTCAATTTTAAAGTAAATAATTCAGGGGCATGCAGTACATTCAATTACACGCAGTATGCAATTACAGCCTCTCTTCATTAATAAACTTCTTCCTTCCCCTAAATCAGAATGCATATCCATTTTGCAGTGATCCCTTCTAGGCAGACTTTGGTGGGTAGGTAGGGGCTATTCCAGGCCTGACCTGAATACCTGAGACAAGAACAGGAAAAGGCAAAACAAGGCAGGCGAACAGGCTATTACTGCCTACACCTGTCAAGGCCAATTAATTGTACTCCACGGCTCTGAGTGACCACACCTTAACCTCACCAAGCCCAAAGTGGAGTTCAACTGCCAACTTCTGGCTACAATTAGGTAGCCTGGTACCAGCTTCCCTAACAAGGACCAGCTCTGTGTCCCTTACCTGCTCACCCCGACTCTCCTTTTCCTAAAGGACCCCTCACAATTCTTTGAGAACAGAATTGAGTTCTACAACCAAACCTCACAGGCAGTCCCTTCCCAGCAGGGTTAATTCCTGCAGTCCCTGGGTGGAGTCTAGGCTAGATTGTTCTAGAGAAGAACACAGATTTGCTGCAGATTCACACAGATCTAGCCTAGGGCTCTGACCAAATGACAGTTGTAAAACTACTTGAGCAAGGGACTGTGGGTGAAGCAGGACCATGTTCTCAGGCCAGCTAAATGCTTCGCAGAGCAGTAGGGTTTGGTCACCATGTAACCAGGATGGACCCTGCCCTGTTCCTCAAGCTTCCCTTGGAGCCCCGGAGCCTGGATTGAGGCTGTTCTCTACTCTGTCCTCTCTGTGCCTCCTCAGCCTGTGGGAAAACTCCAAGCAGGACCAGAGACGGCATAGCAGCATGTAAGGTGGGTCCAGCCTGTGTTAACGAGACTCGGGAAGAAGCTGGTGAATTTTCTAGTGATAACAAATTCAGGAGACTAGAAAGGAAGAGGCAGCTTTGTTGCTGTTGGATTCTCTGCAGGTTATTCCATTTTGTTTTGAGACAGGCCCTCACAAAGTATTCCTAACCGTCCCGGAACTCACCGTATGTCAGGCTGCCCTTAAATTCATGGAGATCTGCCTGCCTCTGCCTCCTGACTGCTGGGATTATAAGCATTCGTCATGCCCATCTTGATGTAGGCATAATGTTACTGCGAGCTGTGTACTTCAAATGCTGATTTCTGTGCTCCCTGATCTGGTTGCAATCCTTATTCTGGGACTCTCCTGTCTCCACATTGTGTAAACATTTGCTCCCTGGTCATTCCCTCACTGTTCAGTAAAGATGCTAATCAGCCAATGACTGAGAGGGGAGAGAATAAGGCTGGGCTTCCTCCCAGCCAGGGGAGGTTGAGGGGGTGAAAGAGAGAGGAGAAAGAGATTAGCCATGAGGAGAGACTTCAGGAGACACCACAAGAAAACAGCTGGGGCAGAGAAAGCCATAAAATGCAAGCATCTCAAGGATGCTTAGCTGGGAGGTAGCCAGATTAGCAAAGAGGATTAAACTGCTCAGTTGTTGTGCCCTTCAAGCTTCATAAACAAATATTCCAATCTCAATGATCTGGGAGCTAGATGGGCTAAGAGGAAAACTGACACACTTATAAAAATGCCACTAACACCTTGAAGCAGGTTTTAATGTACAGCTTTTCAGAAAGGGATGCCAGTGTTGAGAAAAGGCAAAAAAATAGCCAACACGGGGCTGGAGAGATGGCTCAAAGGTTAAGAGTATTGACTGCTCTTCCAGAGGTCCTGAATTCAATTCCCAGCAACCACATGGTGGCTCATAACCATCTGTAATGAGATCTAGTGCCCTCTTCTGGTCTTTGGGAATACATGTAGGAGACTGCTGTATACATAATGAATAAATAAATCTTTAAAAAAAAAATAGCCAACACAGTGACTTGACAGAAAACACTGTTTTAAATCCTTGAATAGAGAAAATTTCATATCCTCTTCTACAGGCTGGGATTCCCACATCCCAAATTCTCTGTCTCATTGAATAGGACACAAAGCTTCATCCAATGAACCATTTGGGACTTGGCATTGTCCTCCCATTTCATTCTGGGCTCAGTCATTTGAAGACCACCTGTACCTTACTAGCTCTTGGAATTCTGAGACAAGTGGGTGCTAGCCCCTAGCTAAGGGAGGGAGAGTTCATATTGAAAATGGACCATGGGCTGGAGAGATGGCTCAGCGATTACGAGCACTGCTTGTTCTTCCAGAGGTCCTGAGTTCAAATCCCAGCAACCACATGGTGGCTCACAACCATCTGGAATGGGATCTGGTGCCCTCTTCTGGTGTGTCTGAAGACAGCTACAGTGTAATTTATATATAATAAATATATATATATATATATATATATATATATATATATATATATATATATATGAAAATGGACCATAACTATTTCTTACACTGGGCAACAACATAGGGACCCAAAGCCTATAACAACCTGGCAAGAGAGATCTTCTAGAGCAGAGATTGCCAACCTTCCTGATACTGTGACCCTTTAATACCGTTCCATATTGTGGTGACATCCCCAACCTTAAAATTATTTTCATTGCTACTTCATAACTGTAATATGGCTACTATTGTGAATTATAATGTAAATATCTGATATGCAACCCCTTCTGAAAGCTAAAATCAACACATTCATATTTTCTGGCTTTTATTTCAGCTTTTTTTTTTTTTTAAAGGGTCTCTCTACTCTATGCAGCCCTGGTTGGCAAGAACTCATGGTGTGGACCAAGCTTGGACCCTCCTGTCTCTGCCTCCTAAGTTCTCAAATTAAAGGTTCACACCTCCACATGTGTCTTGTTTCATCCTTTGTATAAAATTGTTAGCCTGTCATAGAAATGGCAGAGAGAAACCAGGAATCTTCAAAACCTTTTGGCCAAACTGTAAATAAATGGATTTCCCTTTATTGATATCTCCTGATAGCTTTTAAGAAGCTCAATACTTATAAATCAGGACTGGAGAGATGATCTGGCAGTTAAGAGCATGTATTGCTCTTCTGGAGGACTGGTGTTCAAATCTCAGTGTTACAGGTAAACTGTAACACACACACAGTTAAAAATAAATTAATAATAACAATAATAATACACATGATCCTGATGTGCCTATACCGTGATTAGGAGGCAGACTCATGTCTGATACTCTGGGCTGGAAATTAAGAGGATTCTCATCTGCTGGGAGTTTCCCCTCTGTTCCCTGACCTTGGATATTCATTGTCTACAAATACATATTGATTCGTTGATTAAAGTAAAGATGCTTTTTGGGTTTTTTGTTGTTGTTGTTTGTTTTTGTTTTTGTTTTTTTTTTGTTGTTTTTTTTTTTTGTTTGTTTGTTTTTTGAGACAGGGTTTCTCTGTGTAGTCCTAGCTGTCCTGGAACTCACTCTGTAGACCAGGCTAGCCTCGAACTCTCGAACTCAGAAATCTGCCTGCCTCTGCCTCCCGAGTGCTGGGATTAAAGGCGTGCACCACCACTGCCCGGCATAAAGATACTTTTTGGATTTTGACTGTTCTTGTACATGAGGAATACTCTTAGCTGGCCAGTTTTATGGCATGGAGAGTTCCTGGTAAAGACTCATGATCCAGATCTTATTTTGTTTTGTGTTCTTGGGTGCTCATCTGTGAAGAGAGTGCACTTGAAATGTCCTTTTTGAAGGCTTGGTTAAGCCACTAGTTGAACAGTTGTTGGTCCTGTGTGGGAAACTTTGGGTTTGTTTGGCAGAGTGCTCATTTTATTTGCTTTCTATGTGACTTTCTTTGTCATTGTCTTTATGGCATAGGTGAAGATCTGGTTCCAGAGGTCACTTGCTGGCAAAGAATTAACCCAAGGACACAGGGTGAGAAATAAAAACAGGGAAGTCTGGAGAGACATCTCAGGGGTGAAGATGCAGTATTGCTTTTTACAGATGATCAGTTTCCAGCACTGCTTGGAACTCCAGCTCTAAGGGATCTGACACCACCGACCTCTGAGGGCACATACCCACACACACACAACATACATGCATACCCATCATTAAAAGCAAAAGAAATGGGGGCCAGCAACATGGGTCAGTAGTACAGGTACCTGGTGGGCTCACCTGATTGGTCACCCGACTTCAATCCCTGGAATCCACATGGTGGAAGGAGCAAACTGGCTCATGAAAGTTGAACTCCACATGGGTATGTGACACACACATACAAAATGTCACAAGCCTCATGACACTTTATAAGTCATCTCCATAGTACCTGCCTCGCCCACCTTTGTATGACATAAGCTTTTTTTGAGCATGCTCTATTTGTTGTATGTAGCCCCAGTAGGGAAGGACTTCCAGTCTTCCTATGCCAACTAGCTTCTTTCCTGTTAATTTCTTTAAAAGATTTGTTTATTTATTATGCATACAGTGTTCTGCCTGAATGTATGCCTGCAGGCCAGAAGAGGGCACCAGATCTCATTATAAGATGGCCGTGAGCCACCGTGTGCTTGCTGGGAATTGAACTCAGATCCCCTGGAAAAGTAGCTAATGTTCTCAACCTCTGAGCCATCTCTCCTGCCCCTTATGTTAATTCTTATGTTCCTTCTCATGCTCCTGCTCTTTCACTGCATTTTGACTTCGATTTACTCTTTATTCTCATGTTTGAGTGTGAAACCATTTGGACTTATCTTGAGTCTCCTTGAAGTGACTGTTGATCTGTGACAAATTACTTCTGCTATCTAAGGCTTAAATATCGGTTGTGATTTGGTGGTACAGGTCTGTAATCCAAGCACCTTGTAGGTGGATGCAGGAAGGAGCAAGAGTTCAAAGCCACCTTCAGTCTCCTAATGAGTTCAAGGTCAGCCTGAGTTAGCTGAGACTCTTTCTCAGAAAAATAACCCATCATTCTTGGCTTGCATTTGAATCTGAGTCAATTGTTGAGATTCCTACTACTGTTAGTGTAGAATTATGTGAAACAGTAGTGGCTGAGCAGGGTGCAAACCTTTGATTCCTTGGGAGGGAGAGGCAGCAAAATCTGAGTTTGAAACCAGCCTGCTCTACAGATCAAGTTCCAGGACAAGCAGGGCTACACAGAGAAACCCTGTCTCAAAAAACCAGAAGAAAGAAAGAAAGAAAGAAAGAAAGAAAGAAAGAAAGAAAGAAAGAAAGAAAGAAGGTGAGTAATGATAAGTATTGTGTTTTATAAAAAAGAAAAGGGATCCAGAGATATGTTTGGTAGAGGCTCGGTATGGTGAGGTGGAAGGGGCTGCCTCTGCGGGCCCATCATGTTGAGGCATTCCTTCCCCCTGAGGTACCAGCCTCACTCAGGCATAGTATAGAATAGAGTTTATTTAGGGCATAGGGAGGGGCGTTGAGGGGGTAGTAAAGACAGAGAAAAGCAAAGAGAGAGACAGAGAGAGAGAGAGAGAGAGAGAGAGAGAGAGAGAGAGAGAGAGAATGAGTAGAGGCTGGCCATGAACACATGGAGAGAGAGGAGGGAGAAGAATGAGGAGAGAAGGGACAGAGCAGGAAGAGGGTGAGAAAGCATACCAGTAAGGGGGAGGGGCAAGCAGCCCCTTTTAAAGTGAGTCAGGCATACCTGGCTATGGGGCAGACCTGGTAACTGTAGGGCAGAACCTAAAAGAAATACTAACAGTAGGTTATCAAGGTGGCCCCAGGGGAGATGACCTACTGTGTGAATGCACTATGAATTACAGTAACTCTTTTTGCTATTGTTTTTGGGTTTTGGCTGAAGAGGTGACAGCTCAGTGGTTAAGAGTTGGTTCTGCTCTTGTGCTGGACCCAAATTCAGTTTCCAACCCTCACTACAGGCATCCAGCATCCATGTGCACATAACTCACACATAGACACACACGTATGCATACAATTAAAAAATAAAATAGATATTTAAAAAATAAGTAAAGTAAGTAAATATTTGTTTTATATATATGTGTGTGTGAATGTCACATGTGTGCAAGTGCCCTCAGGGACTAGCAGAGGACATCAGATCTCCTGGACCTAGAGTTATGGGCAGTTATGAGTTGTCTCATGCGGGTGCTAAGAAATAAACTAGGGTCCTCATCAAATGCTATTGACCACTAAGCCATCTTTCCAACTGTTGTAACTCTTTTGTTAGGTGACATTGTAAAGCAGTAGACTGGTTTCAGACCTGAGACAAGGGACTGAGGTGTATATTTTACATATCAAAGCAGACCTGGCTTCCAGGTTCTCCCAGAATCCCTCAGTCCCTACCAGGGGACTACCTTGAACTTCCCAGCCCAGGGGCTAGGCTGCCCTTCCCCCAGAGGCTCCTCCCTATATATGCCAGATCATCTCCCTCTCCCTCCCCTCCCCCTCAACCCCTTTCTCCTCCATCCCTCTCGATTCCTCCCCACCCTCTCCATCTCCTTTTCTCCCCTCTCTCCTCTCTTTCCCTTCCCATGGCAACTTCCCTGGCCTCAGTCCTGGGGGTGGGGTAGGTAGTGAACTCACCCAGCTGAGAGCAGCTTCCCAATAAACCTACATTTAATATAATCTAATCTGGCTTGAATTGGCTCATTTCACTAGAAGTGAAATAACTTATCAGAGACAATGGAATGTAGGGTCTGTTAGTAGTCTGTCTAAACTCCACCTCCACAGTTACCTGGCAACATCCAGGTATGCTCCTCCCCACAGTTACCTGGCAATACACAGGCCCACTATAAAAGGGGCTGCTTGGCCCCTCCTCTCTTGATCTCTTGCCTCTAGCTCCTATCTGTCCTGTCATCCCTCACCCTTCCCTCTCTTCCCCCTCTCTCCATGTGGTCATGGTCTGCCTCTGCTTCTCTTTTTTTTTTTTTTTTTTTTTTTTGGTTTTTCTGTGTAGCCCTGGCTGTCCTGGAACTCACTCTGTAGACCAGGCTGGCCTCGAACTCTCAAACTCAGAAATCCTGCCTCTGCCTCCCAAGTGCTGGGATTAAAGGCGCACCACCACCGCCTGGCTCCTCCTCGGCCTCTGCTTCTCTACTTCTCTTCTCTCCCCCCTCCTCTCTCTCTCTGCCTCTACTACCCTTCTGGCTCCCCTCCCCATGCCATGAATAAACTCTATTCTATGCTATACTGGTGTGTGACTGGTCCCTCAGGGGGAAGAGATGCCTCTGCATGGGCCCACTGAGACATTCTCTTCCCCCATACCTCTCCACACACCCACAGAACATACTCTCTTTATCTCTTTATCTTTTTACAAACATGTCAGGGTCCAGTCCCAGCAAGACCCTGACCATCTGAAGAAACTCTGACCATCTCAGCTGCATATGCTCTGGGGATCAAAGCCCTCTGCTTGCCAGACTCGGTGGAGCAAAGTCTCCCTGCTTGATTGTAGGAGGAGCTAAGGTGGGAGGAGTAAGGAGAGGAAAAGGAAGAGGAGGAGCTAGAGAGGGCAGAGATGTAGGAGGATGAAGAGCCACGCAGGTATGGAGAGCAGTCTCAGGTAACAACTTATATTTAGGTTAGCTAATTGGGAAACACCTCTAATTGTATGGGCATATTGTTATTGAGCATTATCAAACATATAAAGCCTTTGATTAATATTTAAGCATTGGAGTCTCATTTTCCTACTGGGCCCACATGGATAGTGGGAAAGCCCAGCTTTGTAGAAACAGCATGGAAGATTGGGAGAGCCATCTCCCACACTGGCGTCTCATGGGTGGCAGGGCTGGTGTTTTTGGCTGGCCGTTTCTAGCTGCTGCACGCACAGAACATGGCTGCTGAGCTAGGCAGAGCCACCGCAGCTTAGATAGTGGGCTTGACTAGCGGCCATTTTAAATAATTACTTCAACCCTTGATGACCTGTATTGGTTTCTGACAGCATTCTAGATCCTAGAAGTAATCAGTCATCCTTTGTATCAGAAGATGTCACCTTTTCCCCTTTCCCTACTATTGCTCTCTCTGCTGTGTGACTATTTAAAAGCACACAGTACTTGCCACTTGGACTGTGTCCTCTCTTGGAACTCACTGTGCTTCTGCCCATGGAAGTTTCTCTTTCTAATAAATATGCTTGTTCAGCTCCCTAGTGTACAGACCATCTACAAGACACAATCCTAGGGATCATAGGCCAGAACCATTACAATTTTGTGTCTTAGTCTGCATCTAATCTAATTAACCTGATGGAGGATGGAAATTTGGCTGATGAAACAATCCCTATTCGAGGGATTCCTGAACTCCAAAGAGAAGAGATAAATGCTTTCTCCTCCTTTATATAGAAACCCTGTTTGTTTGTTTGTTTGTTTGAAGACAGGGTTTGTCTGGGTAGCTCTGTCTGTCCTGGAACTTGCTCTATATACAAGGATAGCCTTGAATTCACAGAGATCCACCTGCCTCTGTCTCCCATGTATTGGCATTACAACCATATGCCACCATTGCCCGGCTCAGAAACCTTTTAATAAAAGTGAAATTTAGAGAAAGTAGTAAAGACTTGCAGACCTATTGGCTCCGGATTGAACATTATATGGCAGCAACAGGTCTTGTGGGCCTGAGTTGGTTTCATTATGAGAGAGAAACAATGTATCAGAGGTCTAATGAGTATCAGCAAGCTTTAATACATGTGCCGCAACCGTTCATCTAAAGAATGTGAAGTCCTTATTCATGCTCGACAAGCCACACACTGCATTGATGGTGCCCAAGGTTTTTACCTGTGCACAATTGCTGTCCTGGGCCAAGATGGATGCATCCTGACTGTGCTCAACAACCCAGATTTCTGGATGTGCTGTGACCAAGAGTTCCCAATTTTGAAATGTTGGCCTCTGCAGTTCCTTGTGCTTTGCAGAGTGAGTGTATCTGCCAGTGGGAGAACATGAAGCACCTCAGCACGTAAGATCCTGACCTACAAGTTCTGCTGGCACTGACTATACACAGCTCTTTAGTACTAAGACATTATTTCTCTGCCGGTGAAATGAGCCAATTCAAGCCAGATTAGATTATATTAAATGCAAGTTTATTGGGAAGCTGCTTTCAGCTAGGTGTGTTTGCTGGCCCCAAGGACTGAGACCAGGGAAGTCAACATGGGAAGGGAGAGAGAGGGGAGGGAGAAGAGAAAGAAAGAGCACATGTTTAGAGAGAGAAGTGAAGGATAAGACAGATAGAGGGCCTACGGAGACCAAAAATGTCTGTATTACCTAGGGAAAAGCCTCTGGAAAAGGGCAGCCCAGATCCTGGGCTGGAAAGTTCAGGGTTGGGGGCAGGGTATGCCAGGTAGGGACTGAGGGATGCTGGGAGAACCTGGAGGCCAGGTCTGCTTTGATAAGTAAGATATGCACCTCAGTCCCTTGTCCCAGGATGTGAAACCAAACCAGTACAGTTGGTGACTCTGCTTATTATGGTTCTATGTTTTACAGCACTAAAACAATGAACTTCTCAAAATTAACTGTTCCCAGGAAAGCCTACTAGGGGAAAGAAAGGGCTAAAACTCTTGCTGTTGTTTTGTTATTTCCTCTAAATGGAACTATTTCCTCTTAGAGAAGACTCCTTAAGATTCAAGAACCAAGCTAAACTCATAAACCTCAAGAAGTTCCTGAAACTTACGGGTCTTAAGCCTCCCCTTCACCCTCTAAGATTATATAAGCAGTAATAGCTCCAGTCAAGGAGAGATTCTCCAGCAAGCTGAGCTGCCTACAAGTCATGCAGGGAGCTTCAGGAAGTAGCTGCCCCAGTCCCACTGGGCATTGAACTGGGTTCTGGAGGACCTGGAAGAGAGAACTGGAGGACAGGGATACGCAAAGAACCACAGCTTGTCTAGAGTCTGATCAAACTGCTATTTTAATTTTTTCACACAGGGGTTATATACACATAGAGGCAGGACACTGGGAGGGGGATGACACAGGAGCATAGGTGTTCTCAGGGGGAGTACAAATATCTTCCAGAACAGAGTGTTGGCTGGGTGAAGAAGCAGGAAACAGGTCACTATGACTCCGTCTATGATTCATTTGTTCTTATCTAAGCTGGTACTTTCCACCAAGGCTACCTATCTACAAGGTTTATAGCTATCTGTTCTAGGGTTAGTGTTTTCCTACAGAGACCAAGACCTTGTATTCGTAGATGTATATGACTAACTTAGGCCTATGGCTGACTTAGGCCTTCAGTGTATAGGCAAGGTTGCTCCCAACAGGTAGCTTTTGTGAGTCACCAGCACACTGGGGTGATGGGGTGGGCTTTTCAATGATGCATCTGTCTGAGTCATTCTCCTCCCCTCCATGTTCCCATAGGTAACCCCTCACCCATGTCCCTATAAGTAAGCCCTCACCCACACTGCTGAAACTCACCCTTAGGAAACTAAGCCAGACTTAGGTAGAAAGGTTTCTTGTGGTCCGTTCCTGTATGGTACCTGAGATAATAGATGTTTGTCCCATCAGAAAAGGTTACACAACACCTGAGTCCAGCAAGAGGAGAAACGTGCCTGATAAGGAGAGCATTTGCACAGTTCAGACAGCTTGTATTAATATATGTATTTCTCCTGGCTTTTCTATAAAAAAAATTTTTTTAATGAGATGCAGGGGAGGCTGGAGAAATGGCTCAGTGGTTAAGAGCACTGACTGCTCTTCCCAAGGTCCTGAGTTCAAGTCCCAGCAACCACATGGTAGCTCACAACTATCTGGAATGGGATCCGATGCCCTCTTCTGGTATGTCTGAAGACAACAACGGCATACTCATGTACATATAATAAATAAATAAATCTTTTTTTAAAAAAGAAATGAGTTGCAGGACTAGAAAGGTGACTCCTCAGTCTAGCATTGGCTACTCTTACAAAGGATCTGGGAGACAATTTGGACTCAGTTCCCTAGACCAAGTCACAGCTAACAACTGTGTAATTCCTGCCCCAGGGGATCAGATGTCCTCTTCTCACCTCTGTGAGTGCCATGAATACATACGGTGCACAGACAATACGTACACACAGGTATACATAAAAATAAATAAATAAAAATTTAAAACCTATTAAAATGGTATCTTGGGAACTATTAAATGTTTCATAAGACATTAAAATGAAGTGACTTGTTTGCACTAAGTTGATAAAGGGCTTGGCTAGTATGCATGAAGACCTGGGTTTGATCTCCAGCACTGCATAGACCAGGCATGGTGATGATTGCCTATAATTCCAGTGACCAGTGACATGGGTCGTTTTTTTAATAGGATGATGGGACTCTTCCAAATAATTGTGTCTGACCCAGGGTCCTTTGGTCAGTGAAGCTCAACATAAGAGAGTGAGTTCCTTTGTCACAGGCTTTTGTGGGAGTGTGCAGAGCAAGCTTCATTAAAAGGAGTTACAGAGGTGGGGGATGGTGGCATGTTCCTTTGATCCCAACCCTGGCGGGACCTGATGGATCTGTACAGAGAGTTCCAGGCCAGCCACAGGCTGCTGTAGTGAGACACTGTCTCTAAAATAAAATAAAAAATAAAAAAATAAAAACAGAGAAGTGAGGAAAAAAAAAGTTAGAGGAACTACTGAGAGTAGAGGAATTTCAGAGAGAGAGAGAGAGGGCCATTGTACTCTTCTGTCTATGTTTTTTTCTATTTTTTTAAAGATTTATTTATTTAGTATATTAGTATACAGTGTTCCCATGCATATATACCTGCACACCAGAAGAGGGCACCAGATTTCATTATAGATGCTTGTGAGCTACCATGTGTTTGCTAGGAATTGAACTCAGGACCTCTGGAAGAATAACCAGTGTTCTTAAGCTCTGAGCCATCTCTCCAGCACCACCCCCTCTATACCGCCTCTTTTCTTTTCTTTTCTCTTCTTTTCTTTTCTTTTCTTTAAAAATGGAACTTTGACAGAAACTGAGGAAAAGGCTCTTGAGATTGCTTGATTCTCCGTGCCTCCATAGGCTCAACCAACAGAGGGCTCGCCATTCTATTCTTGTCCCTGGCTCAACCAGGGAAGCACCAGTGCTCTGTCTGCACACTGCCCACTGAGGTCGGACGCTCAGTAGAAGCCCCTTCTGTGCGTCTCTGTATCATGTTAGCCCTGAGACTATCTGGTGGCGACTGGTCTCTAAGTGGCTCAGGCACTGTGGACCACAAGGAGCTCTCTTTGTTCTCACAGAGATTAAGGAGCCGACAAGTGTAGTACTTTCCAGTACTGGATGGAGGCTGCAGGTTACAAGCCCTGGGACTTGCTATGTAGATCAGGCTAGCCTCAAACTCAGACAACCACCTGCCTCCAACAAATGAAGATATTCAAAAGAGACACTCGTCTCTCCCAATCTGACTATCAATAGATTCAAAATCAATTGGAATAATGGACCCCAAAGAGGTGGGAATTTCCCCCAGGAATCTCATGCTGAGAGAGGGACAAGGCTCCAGCAGGAGGGGGAATTTGTCTTGCAGAGAGACTGCTCAAAGCTGCAAACCCCCCCCCCCCTTTTACAGGAGGAGATTTGACTGGAACTGTGTATACTTTCAGCTCTTTACCTAAGCTTCGATCTCACATATTTTTTATTTTATTTTTTTAATGATTTACGTGTTTCTATTTTATATGCATTGATTTTTTTTGAATGCATATATGTCTATGTGAGGGTGTTAGGTCCCCTGGAACTAGAGTTACAGACAGCCATAAGCCACAATGCCGGTATTGCCAGTTGAACCCCAAGTCCTCTGCAGCAGTAGTTAATGTTCTCAGCTGCTGAGCCATCTCTCCAACCCTGAAAGTTATATTTAATTAGGAAGCAAGCAACGCACAGAACTCACTGGTCCAGCCAAGGTATTGTCCTGGCAATTATATCTGTTGCCTGGGCTTCAGTCTCATGGTGTAAATTGATGTTAATCCCATGAAGTAAGGGATAACGTTAATCCCAAATTTTTGAGGAGAAAGACCACCTACCTGAACCATCATAACCAGATTAATTAAAACAAGCAATTAAGTAATTAAGCCTTTTTATTCCTGTACTCCACTGCCTTCCTTAAGGCAGGGTTCAAAAGATCAGCATTGGATGTAGGGAAGAAATTTGGTTTGGTTTGGTTTGGTTTTGTATTTGTTTTTTTGAAACAGGGTTTCTATGTGTAGCCTTGACTGTCCTGAAACTGACTCTGTAGACCAAGCTGGGCTTGGATCCTCCTGCCTCTGTCTCCTGAGTGTTGGGATCAAAGGCACGGACCATCACTGCTTGGCAGATACGATTTTTATATCTCAAGGATAGGGGCTTTCAAATGGGGGATTTAGCAGGCAAATAGAAGGGCTTTCAGAAGCAGAATGTAACAAGGGACTTATAGCAAAGTGGTCATAATCAAGTTTTGAAACAAAGGTCCTGGAACAGGCAGTGCAGAAACACCTGTATTTAAGGGTTACAGGCGGGGCGTAGCACAGTCCTTGAGAAACAGATCTAATCTTAAATGAAAATCTAGTTTGTCTTTACTGTATAATGGCTTTTAAGCATAAGATGGCAGCAGACTAGTTTTACAGTCTCATGGGTTGTAAACCTCTCCCTGAAGATGATGAGTGTTCTCCTGGCCAGTGCCTTATCCTTCCATAGTGATATTACTAGGGAAATTCTCCCAGTTCTTTGAGGTCCTTTCTGTCTGTCTGTCTGTCTGTCTGTCTGTCTTCCTTCTTTCCTTCCTTCCTTCCTTCCTTCCTTCCTTCCTTCCTTTTGCATTGTTGTTGTTGAGACAGGGTTTCTTTGTGTAGCTCTGGCTGCTCTGTCCTAGAACTCCATCTGTATGCTAGGCTGGCCTTGAAGTCAGAGATCCTCCTGCCTCTGCCTCCCCAAATACTGGGATTAACCACCTCTGCCTTGTGGAGTTGAGCTTCATTGTTTCAATAGTCTGATAGATTGGGAGGCACACACGTCACTTTGTCACTTTAGAATATCTTAATTAATTTTGTTTTGTTTGTTTCTGCCTGTTCAGATTTACATGGTCTCCATACAGATTTGTTTACTTTATTTTCAAATTTTTAAAATTTATTTTAGTATATGAGTACACTGTAGCTGTCTTCAGACACAACATAAGAAGGCATTGGGTCCCATTACAGATGGTTGTGAGCCACCATGTGGTTGCTGGGAATTGAACTCAGGACCTCTGAAAGAACAAGTCAGTGCTCTTAACCACTGAGCCATCTCTCTAGCCCTGAATATCTTTATTTTTGTCAGGCTCCTTACACACTGACCCCAGAGCTAGGATTATGGGTATATATAACCATGCCTATCTTTAGGTTGAGTTGGTTATCCTATCAGGAATCATCCTATCCTATCAAATCCATGGCTTTGTGCATGTGAGACAGGGGGACTCTATTTACTGGGCCAATCCTCCAATACTAGGTTGCTGTTGTTGTTGTTGTTGCTGTTGTCATTTAAATTATGGCCTGGAGAAATGGCTCAGTGGTTTAGAGCACTTGATATTCTTCCAGAGGACCTGGGCTCGGTTCCTTGCACCCACACTGCAGCTCGCAACCATGCATAACTCCAGTTTCAGGTATCAAATGCAGTCTCCTATCACCTCCCTGGGCACCAGGCATGCATAGCATGCAAAACATGCACACACATAAAATAAAAATCAATAAATCCTGTAAAAAGTTTCGGTAATTTTGTTTATTGTGTGTATACCCGTGGGTGCAAGCATGCTAGTCACATGGTGTCTCTGTGTCAGTTGTTAGACCCCCCCACTTCCTTTTCCTGTGGACAGAGACAGTACCCTTTGTTAGAGAAGAAAGCCCTCATCTGCATTTGCAGCCCCCAACCCCCCCCACACACACACACAATGTAGATAGATGGAAATTTGTCTCTACTTTCAGAGCAATTCTTCTGTCGGAATCATGCTTCTGAGTAGCCCTTTCCATTCAAATTATGTCAGAGAAGGGAATGAGTTTGTAGTGTCTGTTAAACATGAAAATTTTTGAGGAGTCAGACCAGTTCCATATCTGTTTACTTGAAGCACACTTTATTTTAGAGGTTCAGCTGGCTGTCTCACCCTCAGTCAGGATCTCAGAGAGCAGCCCCTTCTGCCCTTTTAGGTCACTTTGTGGGGGGAGGGGGAGGGGATAAAAGATTAACAACTGTAAGCATGTGTATAGGGGTGAGAGGACTAGCTGCCAGAGATTGTTAGAAAATACCATGAGAGAGGAACACAAGAAGGATGGGGACAAGGATGAGGAGAAAGACATCATATAAATGGGGTCACATGTTTCCCAGGTTACCTCAGATTGAAGAAACAGAAACTTATTCTTAAACAGAAACACCCCCCCTTTTTTTTTCAAGATAAAGAGACTTAACACAATGGGCTCCTTAATTTGCAAGGTATGCTGCTCCTGTTTTGAGCTCTTTTGTCTTTCTGTGTCACAGTGACAACCTTGTGACTGTACTCAAAGCCTTCGCCCCCAACTAGAGATCTAAAAATGTTAATGCAATGTATGTTTCCAAGAGAACCCTTCAATGGATTATATAGCTTGTTTTGTGTTTTTATGACAGTGATGTGTGTGTGTGTGTGTGTGTGTGTGTGTGTGTGTGTGGTGTATACATGTGTGCCACAATGTGCCTGTAGAGATCAGAGGACAGCTCATGGGATTCTCCCTCATTACTATCATGTGGGCTGTGGGGATTGAAGTTAGGACATCAGGCTAATGGCAAAGGTGTTTAACCCTCTAATCCTCTCTCCAGCTCCAGTGTTCTCATATACATATTTTTGCTCCTGCAGTTAGGGTCAGAGTCTGGGATCTGGCAGTCATGCTAGCTTCTGGCATGCTTCTGACATGCTAGCTGCAGATACCTTTCAGCTATTGGCCAACTACAGAAACTGAATACTGAAAGGTAGAGAAAGGAGACATAGTCAATATGGCCACACAGGAGAGAGGAACAAAGAGATGCAATGTGTATCCCCCTAGTCAATACAACCACGCTGGGAAAGAGTAACAGAGACATTCCCGTGACTAGCCCCACCCCCAAGGGGCCAGGACGTCAGTTGGGTTAAGGTTTAAGTAAAGGGCAAGAGGTGCATAATCAAGCAGTCTGTTCTACACATGCTCCCACACACTTTGGCTCAGCTTGTCTTTCTGAAAATGACCTGACAACACTGTGAAATTCTGTGAAATCTCCTCCCTGGACCAACGAGCACCCTCTGATTGGCTTGCTGGCTTCAGCCTTTTCCTTCTCCCAGCTAAGATCCCTGGAGCAATTTCTAGTTCTTGAGTTCCATTGTAACAACAGTCTGACAGCCAAAGGGAGATCGCAAGCTTCTATTTAGAAGAGACCAGTTCTAGCCAGGGGGGTTACACTCTGTGCAATGATCTGAATCTCGAATTATTTTTATTAATTTTTATTATACATATGACTGTTTTGCCTGCATGTATATATACAAAAGTCAGAAAGGTGCATCAGATCCCATGGAACTGAAAGGCCTAAGACTCCCCAGAAGGGGACCCCACTCGAGTCTCAGGACGGCATGCACCCAAAACACATGAGAGACCAACTTGATGCAAATACATGAGGCAGTTTAATCAGAGCTCTGGGCCAGTCCATATCTCCATATCTCACATAGGGGATAGAGGGACTGACCCCTTGGCTCAGGGGGTTTATATATGGGCGGGGTGGGGAAAAGGGGGAACTTTCACGCAGGTACACACGATTGGTTGTTTTACTTTTTTGAACATCAGTAGGCTATACCGGTCCATGGGGTAGGGTTTAGTTCCTCTCTTGGCCAGTCAGTTTCTGGGATATTTTAACAGGCCTTTGTCTTGTACACCTCCTCTGTAACTAATTAACTGGGCCCAAACCTGCTGGCAGGCACTTTTAACTATTTAGGTTAGGGAAAAGAAATGGAATCACAGGGCCCTGTTATTTTTATTAGTTTGGGCCTATTTTAAAATTCTCTTTCAGAACTAGAGTTACAGATGATTGTGAACCAATGAAGTACCTACCAGCCTGGTTCCATCTTAGGCTTCAAAGCCATCTTACAGTAAAGACAAACTAGGTTCATTCCTGTTTATGATTAAACCTCTGTTTCTCAAAGATTGGGCGATGTCCCACCTGTAGCCTTAACTACAAATAGTTCTGTACTGCCTGTACCAGCAATAGCAATCATGTTTGTTTCAAAAAGTAGTTTATGGCCATCTTGCAACTCTACCTCTTGTTTTGACTACCTGTTATGTTCTGCTCCTGTGACACCACCGATTTTTCCCCATTTGGAAACCCCCTACTCCTGAACTCTATAAAAACCTTGTCTTCCTCACATACACTACTGGCCACACACAATACTCCATATGCACAATGCTCCAACCACGCCTTAAACTGGCAGCCTGTGTACACAAATAAGAAAGTTTGCTTTAGTCAGTTGCTCGATGTAACTCATTTATTTGGCCATGATGATTTGGGGGGGTGGGGTAAGACCCGACCCTCAGTCAGTCGTACTTACTTTGAGACACCCCCAAGTGAGACACTGAGACACAGATAGATGCAAAAGCAAGAGGTTTGTTTTTCAGCATGTTGGGGTTCAATTAGTCCCTCATGGTGAGTGACTAAAAGGTGACCCCGAATGGCAATTACAAGCAGTTTTTATACTTTTTACAGGTTACTCACAGTACAGGTTACACCAGCAAGGTTACAGTTCAAACTTATTGGCTAAGCATATTGACCTTTAAATCTATTGGCTAGCAAGCGTGACACACATTTTAACTCTACCTAGGACTTTCCAGAGGGTTAGGTGACTATCAGTCCTCATTCTGCAAATTGTTTACTCAAGAATGTTCCTGTGGGTAGAGAATGAAACTTGGCCTAGCCTTGACCCCAGGCAGGAGGGGGAAACTGTAGGGTTTGGGGAGTGAAAGATTGGCAAAAGTCCTTCGAGTTCTTCAGTGGTCTTTTTCCTCCCATTTTTGGGATTAACACCACCATGCTGAGATTTGAATCTGGGCCCTCTAGAAGAGTAGTTAGTGCTCAAAACTGCTGAACCATCTCTCCAGCCCCTAAACCTTCATCTTATATCCCTCCATGTGTGTGTTTCTGCAGAGCAAATGGCAATTTCTTTCTTTCTTTTTTTTAAAGATTTATTTATTTTATGTATGTGAGTACACTGTAGCTGTCTTCAGACACCCAGAAGAGGGCATCAGTTCCCATTACAGATGGTTATGAGCCACCATGTGGTTGCTGGGAATTGAACTCAGGACCTCTGGAAGAGCAGTCAGTGCTCTTAACCACTGAGCCATCTCTCCAGCCCTGGCAATTTCTTTCTCTCTGTCATTTTTCTCCTGAGACTTAGTTTTATGGACTAAGCTTGGAAATCAGCTCTCTGAGGTGCAGAAATGACAAATGTGGGTTTGAGGTAATGGTGTTCTTCCTGCTGTCTCCTCCACCACCTTTATCTGACAACAGATTTGCTAGAATTTGGCCTCTCCCTCTGATCCTTCCTCTCCTGTTGGTCTCCCTCCTACACAGCTTGGGACTTAATCTTCCCTTTAGCAGGACAGCTGCCAGCAGCAGCTGCTTCCAAATCAGCTGTATCCATAACTGTGAGGAAGCAGTCTGAAGGGCAGTCCCGTCCCATCTGCCAAAGTCTGGGCTGGAGCATCAAGATTGGAGACTGTAGGGTGAAGACTAGTGTCTGAGGGAGACATCTTGGGGTTGGGGGCTGTTCTGTATTATGTGTCCAACTTGCCATCTCCTTATGCCTCCTGTCTAACTCAGATAAGGCCTCTAACGCCAAGCTCTGGCATACCCTAGTTAGCTTCAACTTGCCCTAGGCAGTTCCTACCTCCTAACTCAGGTCCTTCAGAACAGAGACCTCTTTTGTGGAAGTGCCCTTCCCTCCTCTATCCAGCTATTGCCCAGCTAGTCCTCAGGAGATGAGGATTTCTCTTACAGGGTTCAGCCTCCAGTCATGGATAATTGCCCTGTTGAGGCACAGTGGCACCCCACAAACCTGTTTGTCAATTAGGTCTAGAATTCTACCTGGCTGAAGAGGAAAGGTTAAGGGGGCAAGCACTGAGCCAGAGAGAGACAGGATGGACTGAGGTGGGCTGGGCAGAGAGATCACTGCAAGTTCAAGATCAGCCTGTCCTACATAGTTAAACTTCGTCTCAAATAAAGCCAAAACCTTTAATCAACCAGTTAATTAAATGAAATAAAAGATATACAGAGCTAGGCATGGTGGCACACATCTCTAATCTCAGTTACTCTGGAGGCCTAGCCAGGAGGATTATTTTTAAGTAAAATGAATAAACTAGGGGGAAAAAAAAAAGAGAAGTGGTGTCTGTGTCTCAAGTCCATGATCATGAGAGCTAACACACTGAAGGCCAGGGCCAAAGAACTTGGGTGTTTGTTTGTTTGTTTGTTTTGTTCCTTAGAAAGTCACTTATTCCAGCCCCCATGCTGACTTAGCATCCTTGTGACTGCTTAAATCTTTTTTTTTTTTTTTTTTTTTTTTTTTTTGGTTTTTTGAGGCAGGGTTTCTCTGTGTAGCCCTTGGCTGTCCTGGAACTCACTCTGTAGACCAGGCTGGCCTCGAACTCAGAAATCCGCCTGCCTCTGCCTCCCAAGTGCTGGGATTAAAGGTGTGCGCCACCACCACCCGGCTTAAATCTTTTTTTGTTGTTTTTGTTTTTTAAGACATAGTTTCTCTGCTTCCCTAGACCAGACTGGCCTCAAACTCAGAGATCTGCCTGCCTGTGCCTCCCAAGTGCTGAGATTAAACTATGGGCCATCACCAACCAGCATAAATAAAGACTATTTATTTATCATTTAATATATAATATTTTAATATTTTACATTAATTACTGATATTAATAATACAATGGTTAATATGTTATCCAATAATAATATAAATGTAATATCTGTAATATAAAACATTCATTTATTCAGTTTTTAAATTTATTTTTATATTTTATTTAATTAATTAAATTAATTTTTTAGTTAATTTTTTTTTTTTTTTTAAGAAATAAAAGCTGGGCTGTCGTCATTTATACCCTTAGTCCTAGCCTGGGAAGGAAGAAGCAGATGGATTTCTGAGTTTGAGACCAGCCTGGTCTACAGAGTGAGTTCCAGGACAGCCAGGGCTACACAGAGAAACTGAAGAGGAACTTTGGAACTTACAGTCCAATAAAACCTTGTCTTGAAAAAAAAAAAAAACAAAACTAATAAACACATACATAATAGGATATTCTTAACAGATTACTAGTTTGTACCAGTCCAGAAGCTCAGTGTGTCCCCAGCTAGGGCCTGAGACCTATGGCAGTTTTCCCTATTTTACTATTCCCCTGTGGCCTCCACCAATGTATTTGGTAATCAATTTAATTTAGGCCTCCTTTAGTCTTTCTGAAACTTACAAAATCTTTTTTGTGTAACCACTTCCACAGGACAAACACAATATTTAGAGCAACCTAAATCCATGTTCTAGCCAGAGGCACTCCTACTTGGTTTGGGGGGAAAAAAGAATCTTAAAAAAAGGTTCTTGGGCTGGGGAGATGGCTTAGAGGTTAAGAGCACTGGCTGCTCTTCCTGAAGTCCTGAGTTCAAGTCCCAGAAACCACATGGTAGCTCAAAACCATCTATAATGAGACCTGGTGCCCTCTTCTCTCCTGCAGGCCTACATGCAAGCAGAATACTGTATACATAATAAAGAAATAAATCTAAAATCTTAAAAAAAAAAAAAAAAAAAAAAAAAAAAAAAAAAAAAAAAGTTGTTTGCTTCCAGGTGTGGTGGCTCTTGTCCACAATCTCAACACTCGAGAGACAGAGGGGGCAGGTCTTTGTGAGTTCAAGTCTTACCTGTTCTATATAGTGAGAACTCATCTAAGGCTCCATAGACAAACAAACAAACAAACAAATAAAAATCAAAGCAGGCATGGCCTTCCATCCCAATCCCAGCACTTGAGGCACGCAATCTCTATGAGTTCAAGGCTCTGGCTGAAAAACGAAACCAAGCAAAGAATTATTACTACCTATTTGGGGGAGGAAAGGCACTACCATGGTGTATGTGAAAGTCAGTGGACAACCTGCAAGAGTCGGTTTTATCCTTCAACTATGTGGGTCCTAGGAATTCAACTCAGGTTGCCAGCTTTGGCAGCCAGCACTTTTACTGGCTGGGCCAGTGAGATGTGTGCCCAGCCTGCCTTGGTGTACTGACAGGAACTTTAGGATTAAATAGAGGAAGAATCAGAGTGGGCAAGAGGTGTACATGACACAGTGGTCCATCACGGCTCTCTGGCTGATCAGTATCTCAGAGATGTTCTGGTTCTGTGGGCTGGCTGGAAGCAGAAGTCCTTACTGCATGAGAGGGCAGGCTTGTTCTCAGGAGACAGCTTGTCTTGCTTCAGGGTGTAACCTTGGCCAACAGAGATAATTACTCTTACTTGGGGGGAATCATTCTTCTGTTCCTGGAATCCAACAACTTTAATGGGGATGAAGCTGCATAATCAGCCTCAAAGGAGCTGGGCGGTGGTGGCGCACACCTTTAATCCCAGCGCTTGGGAGGCAAAGGCAGGCGGATTTCTGAGTTCGAGGCCAGCCTGGTCTACAGGGTGAGTTCCAGGACAGCCATGGCTACACAGAGAAACCCTGTCTCGAAAAACCAAAAAACAACAACAAAAAAATCAGCCCCAAAGGGGAGAGAGGGACATAGAGAGCAGAGGGTTTCAAGACAGGGTTTCTCTGTGTAGCCCTGGCTGTCCTGGAACTCACCCTGTAGAGCAGGCTGGCCTCGAACTCAGAGATTTGACTACCTCTGTCTCCCAAGTGCGGGGACTAAAGGCATGTGCCAGCACTGGCCAAGCGAGCTCATCTCTCCTTTTGATAAATGAGATTATAGAATAGAACCTTGCCCATGATCGTTGTCTCAAAAGGTAAAGCCAGGAGCCCCTTGGCTTAGACAAAGAGTTGTAGGTGTGTAGCCAGGAAGGTCTGAGGGCCTTGAGCAGGTATTATTTGTGCTGGAATCCTGACTTCTCTGCTGGGGAAAGGCTTCAGCTTTGGGTTGAAGACCACTTCATGGCTGAAGGGCCTTTACTTTTCATGCCCTCATAATTTTCCTGTCTTTTTGTCCTGTCTCAAAGCTAAGCAAAAATTGAGAGCAGAGATGAAAAAAAAATCCCCATGACCCCATACTGGTTGACTCCCTAGCCTTTGGGAATAGGCTGCCGCCTCAGCAAGTAACTCCCCAACACATGCCCAAAGTTCTTCCACAGCTGTTAGAGACCCTGCTCTTCTTTGAAAAGCATCCTTTCTTTGTAGCAGCTGTCAGCATCCTGCTGAGTCCCTGCACTCGCCAACAGAGGGATTTCAGTGTGTTCCGCTCACACGGATGCCAGCAGCATCCCTCAGACACACAGTGGAGTTTATTGCCACACTTAGGAGGGCAGATGGTGTGTCCACACAAAAGGCCCGGGTCACACTACTGCCCCAGCTTTTCAAAGACACAGGAGTGTTTTTGTTCCTCTTTTTCCCAATTCATACCCATCCTCCCTCGATCCTGTGTGGTGTCTACATAGTGTCAACTCTACTTTAGGGTGATAAGAAACTAGTTTATTCTAGCCAGGCAAGGTGGTGCAGTTTTATAGCATTACCGACCATGAAAGCATGGCGGAACTCCCAGCAGCAGGTGCATGCAGCCAGACTCCTCTTGTCACAGTTTCAACTGAGATGGCTAGGTTACAAGCAGGACTGGCTTGTAACCTTCCCTTCTATCAGCTAGGCCTCATTTTTTATTGGTTCTACAACCTTCTGGAGACCAACGGACCAAACACATGAGCTTGTTGGGGGTGGGAGGGGAGGGGAACGCTTCACAGTCAAACCTTAATAGCAAGTGAACCCTATTGGTTAGTTTTGTTGTTGAGATAAAGTTTCCCTTGTAGCTATGGCTGTCCTGGAACTCTGTAGACCAGGTTGGCCACAAACTCAGAGATCTCTGCCTTACCAAGGGCCTGGATCAAACACACACAGTCACCACCTCCCGGCAAGAAACCCTATTTTATTATCACCTATTAAGCTTTACTGTTGGTGAAGGTAGGGTGTGTTCCAAGAGTCAAAAGCTGTAGGTCAAAGGTTGATAGTTAATGGCGATTTAAAGGGATAAAGCTCAAGACAATGTTGTCTGTGCAACCTAAAGAGAGCATTCCGTCTTTCTACAATCTCACTGTTCTGCTTCCTCAAGGGCAGGCAGTTTACTGTTTTTTTTTTTGTTGTTGTTGTTGTTTTTTTTTTCCTGGTTTTTTGAGACAGGGTTTCTCTGTGTAGCCCTGGCTGTCCTGGAACTCCCTCTGTAGACCAGGCTGGCCTCGAACTCAGAAATCCGCCTGCCTCTGCCACCCTGCTAGTTTACTGGGTTTAAAGGTGACAGTTTATGCAGAGAATTTCCCTCACACTGAGCTTGGGAAGCACCCTGGGAGCTTTCACAGTGTTCTGGAAATAAAAGCCAAGGCGCCAGAGCAGAGGGACCAGAGAAAGGCATGACTAAGGAACTCGGGACATAGAACTTGAGATAGAAACACATGCTGAGGTGTGTGTGTGTGTGTGTGTGTGTGTGTGTCCATCCTTAGGGATGGGCCAAGCCCTCTCCCAAGGGCTTGGGTATGTAATGGGCTACTACTGAGCTACACCCAGATGGAACTCCCCAAATCAGATGACACTAAGGTATTGTGGAACTTGGAATTGAGTTAGATAGACTTCCTAATAGGCAGACAGATAGGGAGAGGAGCCATGATAAGTAATAAAGGGGCCGGGCGGTGGTGGTGCAGGCCTTTAATACCAGCACTTGGGAGGCAGAGGCAGGCAGATTTCTGAGTTCGAGGCCAGCCTGGTCTACAGAGGGAGTTCCAGGACAGCCAGGGCTATACAGAGAAACCCTGCCTCAAAAAACCAAAAAAAAAAAAAAAAAAAAAAAAAAAAAAAGTAATAAAGGTGTTGAACTTCCAAGATGGCAGGCAGTCTTCTTCTCCCTTCAGACCTGAGACAAAAGCCTGGTAGCTTAAAACAAAGGATTTGTGAGCTTTTTCTCCTGAGGATGGATTGGCTCACCAAGTTCAAGGCCAGGTCAGGACATGTTACATAACAGTTGTGGACTGATATCCACCAGACCTAAATTAGAGAAGAAAGACCTTTCAAAGACTAAAAACACCCTGAGCCCTCCAGGAGAGACTGGATTTTCAGGCATAGCGTCTTCCTCTATGTGTGCTTGCTGCATGGGCACGCACATTTTCTCACCTACAATTAGTCTTTCTTCAGTGGTTGATTCTGTTTGCAGTGGTCAGGATGTTCCCTGCTGCCTTTTAATTCTTTACCTGGCAGAGAAGATAAACCAGACTGAGAGCCCTAGACTGGAACAGTAGCACATGGTGACTTTTTTTTTTTTTTTTTAAATCTTTATCTGTATGAGTGTATCTGTATGAGTGTTTTTCCTGTGTGCATGTCTATGTGCTGTGTGTGTGCCGTGACCACAAAGGCTGGAAGAAAGCATCAGATCTGCGGGGACTAGAGTTACAGACCAGTTATGAGCTGCCATGTGAGGGCTGGGAACTGAAGCCAGGTCCTCTGGAAGAGCAGCCATTGTTCTTAACTGATGAGCCATCTCTCCAGTATCAGAGGGTGACTTTGAACTCCTGATCTTCCTGCTTCCTTTCCCCAGGTGCTGAGGTTATAGGCCGGTGCTACCACATTTATACAGTATTAGGAATCAAACCTGAGACTTCATGCATAGAGAGTAAGCTGCACTCCCTGCCTTCAGTCCCTTCTTATTTTTCAAATTTTGTAAAAAAAAGATTTATTTACTTATTATATGTGTGTGACTACACTGTGGCTCTCTTCAGACATACCAGAAGAGGGCCTCAGATCCCTTTACAGATGGTTGTGAGCCACCATGTGGTTGCTGGGAATTGAACTCAGGACCTCTGGAAGAGCAGTCAGAGATCTTAGCCACTGAGCCATCTCTCTAGCCCCCTTATTTTTCAAATATTAAAAGAACTGTGATGTGTTCTAAAGCTGTTGCAAAATATCCTGAATCAAGGAATCCTTGGGGAAAGTGGTTTTCCATATAGAAAAAAAAATGAATCTATTTCATACATAGAATATCAATGGATGGTGCTGGAAAGAAGGCTCTGCATTTAAAAGCACTGTCATGAAATATAATGGGGTGAAGGGTTACCTGGCAGGCCCGTGCCAAGGTGTGCCCTGAGCAATTTTGTCATGCAACCGATCTGGTGTAAAGGGGGGTTATTGAGGGAAGGGAGAGGAATGAGGACCTGGGAAAGGGCAGAAGCAGACAAGTGATCCATGATTCAGAGAGAAAGGAAGAGGATCTGAAGAAGTAGAAACAGATGAGTGGACATGTAGACAGGCAGACAGGCAGGGGCTGGGGAGAGGGTAGAGGGAGGCACAAAGAGGGAGAGGGGAGAGAGAGAGAACTGGGGTGGCAGGCCATCCTTTTATGTGCACCTGCCAGGTAATTTAATGACATAAGCTATTACCAGGTCCCCAAGGGCAGGCCAGCAGAATGCCTGTATGCTAACACTTACTACACCTGCCACCCACCCCCCAGACAGGGGTTCTCTGTGTAGCCTTCGCTGCCCTGGAACTCACTCTGTAGACCAGGCTGTCTTCAAACTCACAGAGATTCGCCTGCCTCTGCCTTAAAGGCATACACCACTATCCACCAGAGATACTTACTACTCTTACAGAGGGCCCAAGTTCAATTCCTCGCACCTATGTGGGGCAACTGTCTCACTGGCTCATCTTTGAACCTGTGATCATCCTGCTTCCAAAACCCAGACTGCTGCACTTACAGGTATGTTCTACCATGCACAGTTTTTATGGCATTTTGGGGATTGAACCAACCTTCCTGTACGATATAAGTAAGCACAGTATCTACCATATCCCCACAGAGCCGTATCCCCAAGCCCCTGCCTCTTCTGATCTGAGCCATAGATTTGCTGATGGTCTGGAGTAAGGGGCACTTGAGACCCTTTGGTTTCTTTAGAATATAGTTTGAAGGGAAAACGTGAAGTTATAGATAGTGGTAGTAAAATCACACATGCACTTTGAAAAACTTGACATTTCAAGATATGAACACATCCTATGACCTGGTAATTCTACTTCTAACTTTACACCAGGGGAGAGACATGCATACAGCCAGGTGCAGTGCCATATGTTTTTGTTTTGCCTTGGTTTTTTGGTTTTTCCTTGATAGGGTTTCTCTTGGCACATACTTTTAAATTCCAGCACTCGGGAGGCAGAGAAAGGCAGATCTCTGTGAATTCTAGGCCAACCTGGTCTACATAGCAAGTTCCAGACTAATCTGGGTTATGTGGTAAGACCCTACTGCAAAAGACAAAATAAAAAGGCATACATGTAGGCTGGTAAGATGGCTCAGTGGTTAAGAGCACTGACTACTCTTCCAGAGGTCTTGAGTTCAAATCCCAGCAACCACATGGTGGCTCACAACCATCCGTAACGAGATCTGATGCCCTTTTATGGGGTGTCTGAAGGCAGCTACAGTGTACTTACATATAATAAATAAATTAAAAAAAAAAAAAAAAAAAGCCCTTTGGGCTGGAGCAAGTAGGGCTGGAGTGAGAGGGATAAGGGAAGGGGGTGGGGGAAAGGCTTACATGTGTACTTTAGAAAAACATGTATTGTCGGGCAGTGGTGGCGCACGCCTTTAATCCCAGCACTTGGGAGGCAGAGGCAGGCGGATTTCTGAGTTCGAGGTCAGCCTGGTCTACAGAGTGAGTTCCAGGATAGCTAGGGCTACACAGAGAAACCCTGTCTCAAAAAAAAAAAAAAAAAAAAACAAAAAAAAAAAAACCATGTGTTGGGCCAGGAAATGATGGTGCACAACTTGATCCCAGCACCTGGTGGCAGATCTCATTATGTTTGAGGTCAGTCTGGTCTACAGAGTAAATTCTAGGGCCACACAGAGAAACTCAATCTTTAAATAAATAAATAAATAAATAATAAAAAATAAGTTGAGGTCTGAGAATATAATGGTAGAGTGAGTACCTAGCATGTGTAAGACCCTAAGTTCAGAGCCAAACAAAAAGAAAATTAGGTTTTTCATGTGTGTATGGTTTTGCCTGTATGTCTGTGTACTACATGTGTGCCTAGTGCCCACAGGGACCAGAAGAGAGCATTGGATCTCCTGGTAATGTAGTAGTAGTCACCATGCGGGTGCTGGGAATAGAAACTGGCTCCTCTATAAGAACAGCCAGTGCTCTTAACCACTAAGCCATCTCTCCAGTCCCACAAAACCAAATTTAAAAACGAAACCAAATTTTAAAGAAAGAAAGATAGATAGATAGATAGATAGATAGATAGATAGATAGATAGAGGGATTGTGGAGGTTGCCTACTGGGTAAGCTGGATTCTTCAAACACATGTAAAGAGCCAGAAATGATAAGAAATGAGGGGGACTGAGTTCATGCCGACTCATCCCACTCCTTCCCTGTCTTTGGTGATAAGAGTCCCCTCTGCCTTCTCTGAGGAAAGCCATAGTCACAGTGAGACGTCATGCTGCTCCTGATAAAGAACCCCTCCGAGGCTGTTGACTCTCAACTGCCTTCTGCTTAGAACTTTTGCTTGGCTAACTTGACACACTTAGGAGTAGCATGTCCTGATCACCTCCACATCAATTGTGGGCATTAGGGCCAAGGGTTCAGTGGGTAAGAGCACTTGCTTCCAAATCCATGTATGTACAAGTGTACATGTGCATACACACACGGGGGGGGGGGGAGGCACATGTGTACATGTATATACACATACGGGGGGAGGCACATGTGTACATGTGTATACACACACATACAAGGGGGAGAGAGGCACATGTGTACATGTGTATAGCACACATACAGGGGGGAGAGGCACATGTGTACATGTGTATACACACACGGGGGGGAGGCACATGTGTACATGTGTATACACACACATACATGGGGGAGAGAGGCACATGTGTACATGTGTATAACACACATACGGGGGAGAGGCACATGTGTATATGTGTATAACACACACATGGGGGGAGAGGCACATGTGTACGTGTGTATAACACACATACGGGGGGAGAGGCACATGTGTACATGTGTATAACACACAGAGGAGGGGGAGAGAGAGAGAGAGAATGTACGTGTGTTTGATATGTGATATGTGAGTTGTGGTTCTCTGTGTGGATACAGACAGGTACGCTCACAGAGCACACATGGAGTCAGAGGGCATCCTGATATTAGTCCTCGATTTTCCACCTTGTTTGAGGCAGACTCGTTGCTGTTGTATATTCCCTGCTACTTGGCCTGAGAGCCCACTGATTTTTCTGTCTCTCCTTTTCACCTCCTATGGAAGGCCACTGTGCTCACAGAGGCTTTTATGTGGGCTCCGGGGATCCAAACTCAGGTATTCAGGTTTGCATGGCAAGTGGTTTGTACCCACTGAACCATCTTGCCAGACCACCTTGTTTTGGCCTGGCTCTTGCAGATTAGATTAGACTGGCTGTCCAGCAAGCCCCTAGTGCTGTTGTGTCTACTTCCCCAGTGCTGGGATTACAAGCAGGCACCCCACCCCCACCCCCTGCTTTTTTCTTTTTTATGTGTGTTCTGAGGTTCTTTTTTGTATAGTTGGCACTTTACCAGCTGAGCCATCATCTCAGCCCTGGGACTTGGGTTTTACACAATCTTTTTACACAGACACACACACACACACACAGACACACACACACACGAGTTTGACACTTATCCCCTCTGTGTGTTATATGCAAGCCCAGCCCAGAAGATTGGAGTCTGGTTTGGCTCAGCCAGGGCAGGGTTTTTTTCAGTCTTTACTCTCCTTATCCCCATGGACACCAAGGCAGCAAGGGGAGGTGAGTATGGGAGACAGGAGGGCCTGGCCATCTCTGTCACCTGGTTGCCATAGTGCTTTACATGACTCCTTTCTTCCCAACTTTCTGTTTTTCCACCTGTATAACAGGAAAAGTGGTTCTTTTTGACCTCAGCTTATTCTGGGTCTTGAAACCTAGAGACAGTGGTCCAGGCTCAGCTCCCAAGACCTTCCAGCTGATGATTACATCCCTGATGATGACATCAGGCAGATTTGAGAGACATGGATAATTTGGAGTCTATTATAAAATAGTTAGGGTGAAAGAGGAGAGAATAGACCAGGTAACTACTGTCTTTATCTCCCTGAAAGCTCACAGAAAAGCTCATCTTTTTCTTTTTTGTTTTAAATTTATTTATTTTATGTATGTGAGTACCTTGTGGTTCTCTGCAGACACACCAGAGGAGGGCATTGGATCCTATTACAGATGGTTGTGAGCCACCATGTGGTTGGTGGGAATTGAACTCAGGACCTCTGGAAGAAGAGCCAGTGCTCTTAACTGCTGAGGTACCTCTCCAGCCCAGAAAAGCTCACCTTAAAGCCAGCGTCTCTTAAGGGCTGTTTATAACATCTGGGCCTTGCCTTGTTATCTGGAGTTGACTACATAGCAGACAGCTATACCTGTGATGTCACCCTTCCTGAAAGGCATCTTAGCGCCTGTCTCACATTGGCTATATGACAAAAAGCCACTTAGCTGGCTGTGTTTTATGTGTTACAGGTGCTACTTACTTATTTAATGCTGTGGATATTTTCTTTGCGATAAAGTCTCTGGTAATAAAGGTTAGTCTTGAACTTGTCACGTAGGTAGCCGAGGATGGCTGTGATCTCCTAATCCTCTTGCCTCCACCTCCCAAGTGCTGGGATTACAGGGATGCATCTGAACTCACCTCTGTCTTGCACTTGAACTCTAGTCCCACTTGAAACTACCTCAAAGGCAGCTTTTGGATCAGGAGTCAGTCAAGAGGATTGACTCTTCTGCATTGGCTGTGGTGGGTGGAGCAGCAGTCTGCCTAACATGCTTTCCTTGGACATTCTCCTCACTACCTCAGTCCCACACCCACTTCTGCCAGGTCATAGTTCTATCTGTTAAACTATTAGTCACTGGTACCCAGTTCAACATCCATCCCAGGATGCAGCCTCACCATTTGGAATGTGAAAGCAGAAGGATCAGGAGTTCAAGGCCAGTTTAGTTACACTACAAGTTTAAGGCTAGCTGGGGCTACATGAGTGAGATCTGTCTCAAAAGCACACACACACACACACACACACACACACACACACACACACACGGGGTGGATACACACACAAATACACACACACGGGGTGGATACACACACAAATACACACATACAGGGGTGGACACACACAAACACACACACATCGGTGGGGTAGGGCGGAGAGTGCATCGGTACCACCAGGAAAATAGATGTTTACAAAACAAAAATACAGCTTTCAGGGTATGGTTGATACTGAGGCAGAGGCAGGCTGATGGTGAAAGTTTCAGATCAGCCATGTCTCCATAAGGCGTTTGAGGTCAGCTAGAGCTACACGTTTTTGAGATCTTGTCTCAAAAAAACAAAAACAGAACAAGTCTTAATATGGTAATAGAAAGCTGGGGGTTTACTTGCTGAGTCTGTGTAAGGCCCTGGGTTCAAGTCTCAGTACTGGAAAGAAAAGAAAAGGTAAACTAAGCCACATGTGGTAGTAAGAGACAAAATTTTTTGAGTTCAGACTCCATCTTAGAGAACCTGATCTAAGTTTAAACTCAAGTACCTAGCACAAGTTTCCAGGCTATCCCCTAACAAGATCTTCGTCTCCAGGTTACCTCCCGCACTCCCACCCCCACCCCAAATCCAGTGTCTAGCACCAGTCTCCAGGTTATTCCCCCAACAAGTCTGCACCTCTAAGGTTATAAGCCCACCCCTGCCTAACAACTTCCAATCAGGAGAAAAGCAAAAATTAAGTTTATGGTTTGGCTCCCAGCACTAGTCAATTATGTTAAAGCCCACAGTAACCCCCCAATTAGATGCTTGCCAGGCTAGAAACACGCACACTTCTGCTTGTCATTTCCTATAAAACCTTGTTCTGATGAGTGTTCACCAGAACCTTCCTGTGGGTTGTAGGAATTCTGTTAAATTTAAAAGTTAGCTTCCCCAGGACACATCCCAGGAGGAGCACATTCCTTAGTCAGAGGACACTTGTGAGGTTAACATTCAGAGGAAGAAGGGAGAGGCTGATTAACATTCCTCAGACCACAGGGAGGGAACCCACCTGCAGATGGGGAAGGCCCAGAGTATGTAGACACATTCAGCAAGACAGATCAACCCTTGACACTTACAGACAAGGGAGGTCCTTGCCACCTCATTCCCCAAAGACCAATCAGTTTAAAAATCACACTGGTCTGCCAATCATATTGTGCCTAGTCACTGTCCACCCCTTTTATTTTTTTTTGGTTTTTCGAGACAGGGTTTCTCTGTATAGCCCTGGCTGTCCTGGAACTCACTCTGTAGACCAGGCTGGCCTTGAACTCAGAAATCCGCCTGCCTCTGCCTCCCAAGTGCTGGGATTAAAGTCATACGCCACCACCGCCCGGCCACTGTCCACCCCTTAAACTGTATAAAAACTGCTCTTAGCTTTAGCTTGGGGTTCCTCTTGCCTGCGTGCGAGGGAACCCCAGTGCACTGGTTATTATCATTATATTATCATTAAACCTCATGTTTTTGCAGCAAATCCCCTGTCTGTGTGTATCTCTGCAGGAGTGCATCCCCTGATTTGGATCTTAGAGTCCAACAGGTCAGGGGTGAGTTAAGCCCAAGCTCCAGTTTGTGAATAAAGACCCTTGTGTGATTGTATCAGATCGACTGACTCCTGATTGGTCTTTCTGGATTCACAGACGCTTCCTACTACTACAGTAGTATCCACCTGTAATTCTAGCATTCAAGAAGCTAAGGTGATGGTGGTGGTGGTGGTGGTGGTGGTGATCTTGTTCCAGGCTAATCTGAGGTACAATAAACAAGCACATTGTTAGAAATACAGAAGTATACTGCACAATTTAACTTTACCCTGCCTCCCTGACCCTGCCTCTTGTCAGTGCTTGCTATCAAAACAAGGAAGGCTTCAAGCAAACTAGCTGGACTGCCCTCAGCCTGAGGAATTGAAGGCTCATGGTTTGGAGATATGATTCTTTGGTAGTGTTCACGGCCTAGCATGGGTGAGGTTTTGCCAAAAAGGCGGAAAAAAATGGTAACATGCCATGGTGACTTACACCTGTAATCCTAGCCCTTGGGAGTTTAAAACTGGGTTGACTTTAGGCCAACCTAGACTAGAAAGTGAGACCATGTCTCAAAACAGCATGTCTCAGAAGAGTTGATGTTCTCATATACTTTATTGTTTCAATGAAAACCTAACAAAGAACTGAATTTATTTGTAGCTCAAATGCAGCATTGAGACTAGGGTCTCTACTACCAAATTTTTAAATTTGTTTATATTATTATTATTATTATTATTATTATTATTATTATTATTTTGTTTTTTTCAAGACAGGGTTGCTCTGCATTGCATACAGCCCTGGCTATCCTGGAACTTGCTTTGTAGATCAGGCTGGCCTTGATCTCCTACTCAAAGAGATCCATCTGTCTCTGCCTTCCCAGTGCTGAGATTAAAGACATTCACTGCCACGCCTGGCTTCTACTACCAGATTTAATCAGATTTGAATTGGCCAATTTTTTATTTATTCTTGTTTCTTGTTTTTGTTTGTTTGAAGCAGGGTCTTAATAGTAGCTTGCATAGTAAGTTTATATAGTAAGTTGCTTATAGTAGCTTATATAGTAAGCTACATAGACCAGGTTGACTTCAACTCACCAAGATCTATTGGCCTCTACCTCCCAAGTGCTGGGATTAAAGGTGTGCTCCACTGTGTCCCACTCACACTGGCTAATTTAAAATAAGTATATAATTTTTAATTAGCATGGTGTGAGCTGTGCAGTGGTGGTGTAAGCCTTTAATCCCAGCACTTGGAAGGCAGAGGCAGGTGGATTTCTGAGTTCGAGGCCAGCCTGGTCTACAGAGTGAGTTCTAGGACAGCCAAGGCTACACAGAGAAACCCTGTCTCAAAACAAAACAAAACAAAAAACCCTACCATGGTGTGTATGTGTGGTGTGTGTGTGTGCACAGGTTTGAAATGAGCAGCAAATCCCCCTGGATCTGGGGGTTCTAGGTGATATGAGCAGACAGATAGGGGTGCTGGGAGCTGAATTCCTGTTCTCTGGAAGAGCTGCAAATGCTCTTAACCATCCAGTCATCTCTTCAGCCCCTAACTGCCCAATTTTATATTGGAAGTCTACAGGCTTTCACTAAAGTAGGATTCCATGACCCAGAAAGACAATATGACAAATGGTGCTTCTTTCAGTCTTAGGCTGAAAGGGGCTATAAGACCGGTGGTGGGGTGGGTGTTCAGTAGTCAACCACTGACCCAGAATATGAGAAGGCCTGTGGTTATTAACTCTAAAGAGAGAAGCTCATAGAAAACAGGGGAGGCAGCTGGAGAGATGACTCAGTGGGTAAGAGTACTTGTTCTTGGAGAAAACCTGGGTTTGGTTCCTAGCACCCACATGGTGGCTCATAACTATTTGCAACTCTAGTTCCAGGGGATCTGATGTCCTCTTCTGACCTCCATGGGTACCAAACATGCATATGGTATACAGACTTATATGCAGGCAAAAATACTCACACACATAAAATAAATAAATCTAAAAAGGAAGAAAACAGAAAAGGGCAACAAAGATGAGAGCAGAGGAATCTGAAGGTCATGTGACCCACATGTGGTCTTTAAAGATACCAAGCATTAGCTAGCAATTGGCTAGAGACCAGGAGACAGGTGCCAACTTGTCTGATAAATAAATGGGCAGGATATGTTGATTTGACTGAGGGTTGATTTATTTTTCAGGAGAGTTTGGGTGTAGAAACCTTGCGTGTGACCTGGGAACATCCCAGTTAGAAGGAGGGATGAAACCCTGCTGGGGTCCCCAGTGTGTGGGGGGTGGTCTGCAGGACCAAATCCAACCAGCAGCTGGCTGCAGCTTGCTCCTTCCAGCAGGGGACTTCGAGCTCTCTGGAAGCACTGCAGAGCTATCTCTGGCTTCCTCCCACACTATCCTGGGCTCTACATTGTCTGTTCACCTGCTGTCTAAGGCAAGGGCCCACGCTGCCACCCCCGACTTATTTAAAAGTCAGTTTGTAATTGTACCTGTGCTGACACTTCCCTCCCAACCAGCCTGGGTTACTGCTGCTCTTCGAACTCCAACTGCAAGCTGCAGCTATCTCTGACTGCAAGTTCCTGGGTCAAAAGCTTTGCTTGCAGATAGGGCTCCCCTGTCAGGCACCCAACTTCTCAGTCAGCAGGTTGGTTTATTTCTCAGAACAAATCGATACAGGAAGGTGGCTTCTGTCATCTCTCCATTTCACATCCTTTTCATTTTCTCACTAAAACACAGGTCGAGGGAATGAAAACCAAGTGCCTAGTCTGCATTCAACGCATGCTTTGGACGGCATCTTCCTCGTACTCATTCACACGGTTATCTATCTTTCTACTCGTTTACAATGTACAGTTATTAGAGCTGTAACAATAAGATAGAGATGGCGGGGGATAGTGGAGAGGTGGCTCAAGGGTTAAGAGCATTTGCTCCTCAGTTCCCAGCGCCCGCCTGACAGTGGCTTACGACTGTAATTCCACTCTCAGATCTGATGCCTTCTTCTGAGCTCAACAAACACGAAACTCACAACCACTACCAACACTTAAATAACCAAACAGGGAAAACAATTTATAAAAAGGGGGGGGGCGGTTACTGTGGTGCATGGCTACCACCCCAACATGCCTATCACGCCAGCCCTACGAAGGCTGAGGAACTTATGTCATTTGAATACTGACGGAAATACTTCAAGCCCCTGTTTCCAACCAGACTGAGGCAGTTTGAGCAGATATTGGGCAAGAGCTAAAAAAAAAATATATGGCTCCAGAAGTGCTTTGGTGTTTTAGACTTCTAAGGATGCCATAGAGTTGTGGGATTTCTAGAAAATGAAACACACAGAAAAAACAGTGCTGCCGTGGATGGCGAACAGGAAATGGGAAAGTCCCAGCAAAGGGTACAAAGTTGTAGGTAGGTAGGTAGGACAAATAAGGTCATCGATCTAATCTAGTAAATGAGGCATACAATAAATAGTATAGAACATCAGAATTTTTCTGAAAGATTTGAGTTTAACTTCTTACCATACACAAAGGCACTTGTTGGGTAATGCATTTATTGTTAACAATAATCCCTTTCTTATATATTTGGATCATGTTTTACACCTTAAATGACTACATTAGCAATGGTGGCACATGCCTTTAATCCCAGCACTTAGGAGGCAGCAGGGCAGATGGATCTCTGAGTTCAAGGCTGGCCTGGGCTTCAGAGTGATCCAGGACAGTCAGGACTACACAATGACACCCTGTCTCAAAAGGCTGCAAAAAGAAAGAAAGTAAAAAAAAAAAAAAAGGCTAACTTCCTGTCTGTCCTCTTCTGCCCCGTTGGAGCCTACTACTCTCAAGTATATGCCTGCAGCTGTCCTATCCATTAGCATCAGGGTGGGTTCTTCATGGCCTTCTCCCAGCAAAGCAGCAGGGCATGGGCAAGGTAGATCTATGGTCAGGCAGGGAAAACAATGTCAGCTGTGGAAGCAGGAGTGCGGGCTACACCACCTCTGCTGGGACTCAGCGACTAAGTGGATGTGGCGATGCTAAACAAAGCATTCCCCAGGGGCCAAAGCTGGCTGGTTCCAGTACTGGCTGTGAATTTTCTGTCAACCACCTCTGTTTTTATGTTGAACATTTGGGGGCAAGTACACTCATTCATGTATTCAACAACACATCTTAGGCCAAAAGTACAGTGATTCTCTGTTCAAGTGTATTATTTAACTAGGAACTTAAGTACTGACTATGAGATATCAGGGTTTTTCTATGTCGAATAAACTTTTGAATTGACTTAAAAAAAAACAAACAAACAAACAAACAAAAAAAAACCAAAGGGGGGGTGCCTGTATTCAAAATTGACTGTGGATTGCCTGTGCCCTGGTCATTGATACTGCAGGGAGAGAAAAGGAAAGCTTTTCCCCGAGTTTGGAAGGTTCACTCCTGTCCTTGTGAAACCTTGGTGCTCTCGAACACATCTTCCCTGTCACAGCCTCTTGGTTTCCTGCCTGCTGACATCAGGCTCACCGAATGCTCTCTACCCACACTGTTCTATAGCCTCAAAGGCTTCTGGAAGGGAGGTAGGAACAGGGCCCTGCTCTGAGGGGTTTTATTCTGGCCTAGTTTTGTAAGTATCCCATAAACCCCAGTTGCATCCTCCCGTGGAACAGCTTTTCCTGCCCTCTGCGGCTGCTGCAGTAGAGAGGCCTCTAGAAGCCTATGTGGTAAAAAGCTGGTTGATCCTCTTTGCCTCCAAGGTGTCTGTGGACACCACAGGGCCAGGGAGTGCACAGCAAGACCACAGCACAATGTGAAACTGGATATACTGTCCACTCAGAATATAAAACAGTCTTTTCCTTTGCTTAGTAATTGGCTCAGATATGGGAGACTACAGCATACGAAGTCTTGATGCTAACACCTACTTCAGAGGGCCATGACCTGTCCCTGTGAATGACTATAGTGACAAGAACTTTTCTATTGAATTTGTTGCTAACATTTCTGCTACGTCCCCAACAACTGTGCAACAAACCTTAATAGATTCAAAGTAAAATTAAAGGGGGACAGTGGTGAAGGCTTTAAACCCTAGTATTCAGTTATTTGGGAGGCAAATCTCTGTTCATTGAAGTCCAGCCAGGTCTACATATTGAGGAGGAGGGAGAGAGAATGAGAGAGAACTTTGGATCTAAAACGTTCCTCAGAAGTTCATGTGATGTGTCTTGGTCTCCAGTGCTTTATGTTTAGACATAGAGTTTTGGAGAAATGATTGGCTCAGATAGTGCTGACCTCATCAGTGGATTTTATTTTATTTATTTATTTATTTTTGGTTTTTTGAGACAGGGTTTCTCTGTGTAGCCCTGGCTGTCCTGGAACTCACTCTGTAGACCAGGCTGGCCTCAAACTCAGAAATCTGCCTGCTTCTGCCTCCCAAGTGCTGGGATTAAAGGCATGCGCCACCACCGCCCGGCCCGTCAGTGGATTTTAATGCAACCTGATGGTGGAAACTTTAGGAGAATGGGCCTAAAGCCAGTCCTTGGAAACATGCCCTTGAAGTGTATGTTTATTGACAGATCCTTACAGTGTAGCCCAGGCTGGCCTCAGCCTGTGATCCTTTTTGATAGGTTCTTTCTCTGATGTTGGTGAAATGTGCCAATTCAAGCCAGATACGATTATATTAAAAGCAGGTTTATTGGGAAGCTGCTCTTGGGCAGGCTAGTTCACTGGCCTCAGGAGTTGCCAAGGGGCAGGATGGGGTAAGGGAGGGAGAGAGAAAGGGCATGCAGGTAGAGAGAAGAGACAGACCAAGATGTCTGGAATATATAGAGAGGAGTCTCTGGGGGAAGGGCAGCCTAACCCCTGGACTGGGAAGCTCAAGGTGGGGGGTGGGGGTAGGTGGGCAGGGTATGCCAGGTAGGGACCAAATGGATGCTGGGGAAACGTGGAGGCCAAGTCAGTTTGGTATGTAAATTATGCACCGGTAGTTCCTCATTCTGGTACAAAACCAAACACTTCTCCTTTAGTTTCCCAAGATCACAAGAGCTGGTATTACAAACATAGGCTACCTCACATAGTGTTTTTTTTGTTTTGTTTTTGTTTTTTTGAGATAGGGTTTCTCTGTGTAGTCCTGGCTGCTCTGGAACTCACTCTGTAAACCAGGCTGGCCTCGAACTCAGAAATCCGCCTGCCTCTGCCTCCCAAGTGCACATAGTTTTTTATTTACATCATTATTATTATTATTATTTTGACAGGGTTTATGTAGCATGGGCTGGCCTTGAACTTGCAGCCATTGTGATACTCAAGCCTTCAGATTGCTGGGATTCCAAGATGTCTGCCAGCAGGCCCACCTGGCACTTCCATCAGCAGGGATTCTAACAGTTCGGGTGAGACAGTGGCTACTGTGCTCCCGACAGAGAAGGAAACAGATCCCAACACAATAGGTTTCCAGTTCATACTCGGGAAAGAGCAGACACCCCCCGCCCCCCGCCTTCCCCTACTTTGTACTTGTATTTATCGCCATAGGTTGAGGTTGGTCCTTGCTTATGGTCCTTTGATGGCAAGGACCAGGACGATCTGAACACACCTGGCTAAGCGCTCGGCCACGCCCCTTTAGGGCGGAGCCCGACTCCTCACCAATCAGCGTCGCCGGAGGAGGGTCGCGAGCACCCAGCGGAGCCCGCAGTTCGCGACACCAGAGCGCTGGGAGACGCGGTGACAAGGCGCGGGACTGGCGCGGAGCTCTCGGGCTCCTCAGCCTCCCTCCCCTCCCCTCCCTTTGCTGTCTTCTCCTTCTCAGCCGGACCGGAACTATGTGATCCCGGAAGTTCCGGGGCCATTGCTGTGTGGGATAAACAGTAATGGCGGAGGCTGCGGCTCCCGGAACAACAGCCACAACATCAGGAGCAGGAGCGGCAGCGGCGGCGGTGGCAGCGGCCTCCCTCACCTCTATCCCCACAGTCGCTGCCCCGTCCCCGGGGGCGGGAGGAGGGGGCGGCGGCAGCGACGGCAGCGGTGGCGGCTGGACGAAACAGGTCACCTGCAGGTAGGACGTTGCGTGGCGCGGCGGAGGGCGGGGGCTGCGGGGCCGAGCAAGAGGCGGAGGCGGGCGTCGCGGGGTCCCTGCTGCGGCTGCCCGCATAGCATCGCTGCGTCAGCCTCCGCAGAGGTTGGCCCCGGTATCGCTGCGGGTTTCAGACTGCGGGCTCGGACTGCGGGGCGATCCCGCCACCTCCCCTCGCACAGCGGCGCTCCGGTGCGTGCAGAGAGGACCGGTGTCTCCGCCCCAGCCTCCATCGACACAGGTTCGGGGATGCGGCGCGAGCTCGCCGATGCGAATCGGGCTCTAACGATCCTCGGTGCGCCCTGAGACCCTCCAAGGGTCCCGGCGAGCTCGGCCGGCCCCGGGGCTCCGCGCCGGGCTATCCGTTTGTAACGTCTTTTCTGTTCTCTGCGCCGCTCACCCCCGCCCTGCCGGGAGCAGCCGCTTTGTATGCCTTTGTATGTAAGTCGGTGGTCGGCGGTTCCGAGCTTTGTCTCCGAACCGAGCGTTCGGGCCGGCGTTAGGCTCCTCCAACCTTGATTTTATGAACTGCCATTATTATTACTGTCTCTTTGAGAAGGGTTCATCTTTGAGAGGAAGGAGATCCGCGGAGAGAGGTTTGGTTCTTGTTTGGTAAGCGAGACGGAATTATTAGGAAAATGTATAATCTGGTGGCGGTTATACGCATGTAAGAAAAATTCCCAACTATAAACGTTGGAGGATTGTTTGTATTAACGATGGGGGGGGGTATTGAGACAGTCCTGCTGTGTAGCCCCGGTTGACCTATATAGTCTGACTGCCCTAGAATTTTCGGCAATCCTCTTGTTTTTGCCTCTCCCTAGTGCGGGACTGCAGGAGTGAGGCGATACCACGCCCGACTATATTGATTTAACTACCAGGAAGGACTGTATGCTTTCTGTCGGCTAAAAAGATTAAAAGGGAATGTCATTTTTCACCTGACAAGGACAGTTTATTATATGCAAATGCTAAAGGCTATTCCTAATGAAGAACTCGATGTCGATATTAACTCCGGAATTGAAGGACCCCCAGCCTTCCAGTCTCTCCTGTAACACATTTAATAACGTCGGATTAAAGCTTTCCTCTCGGTCTGTTCTTTTTTTGAGGCAAGGTCCAGCCTTGCAGCCTTAGTTGTCCTAACACTGCTACATAGACCAGGCTGGCCTTGAGCCTCCTTCCAGCGTTTGCCTTCCTAGTGCTAGGATAGTGTTTCTACCCGGGCTGATATTGAAAATTTAAATACCTTGATTTTTTTTTTCTTTCATCTAGTCTAGTTCTGAATACCCATTACCAATAACATTTCATAACTGATTTCATTATCATCCTGTCAGATGCCTGCAACTTTATACATTTCTGCTTCAACATTTCTTCCCTCCCTTCCTTTCTTCCTTTCTTCCTTCCTCCCTCCCTCCCTCCCCACCCCCTTCTTTTCTCTGAGACAGTGTTTCTTTCTGTAGGCGTTAGCTGTCCTGGGACTAGCCCTGTAGATCTGTCTGGCCTAGAACTCACAGAGATCCACTGACCTCTGTCTCTGAGTGCTGGGATACTACTGTTCAGCTAACATTTTCCCTTAATTTTTTTATGTTGTGGGGGTGGGGGTGTGGGTGGGGCGGTTGTTCCTCCAGCACCCGTGGAGAGGTGGACTAAAATTGAAAGGACAATTTTAATCTTTCATTTTTATGTGGGTTCCAGGACTCAAACTCAGCTTTCCTTGTATCAACAAAGATGTCTTGCCTCCACCCCTTGTTCTTCGAGGCGTGTGTGTGTGTGTGTGTGTGTGTGTGTGTGTGTGAGAGAGAGAGAGAGAGAGAGAGAGAGAGAGAGAGAGAGAGAGAGAGATCAGGAATGGCTGGGGACTTGTTGATCCTTCCCCTTCCGGTCTCCATCTAGTGCTGAGATTTTAGACATCTCTGTATCCCCTCCAGGGAGGGTAGGGATGAGGTAAACTTTAAAGCTCCTCTGCTTCCCGTTTGCTTTTCCCTTTTTCCTCTTTTTAGTTCCTCAGCAGACATTCCAGCCTCCATCATTTAGGGGCTTTTTTTTTTCTTCCCAGTTTTTCGAGACAAGGTTTCTCTGTGTAGCCGTGGCTGTCCCGGAACTCACTCTGTAGATCAGGCTGGCTCTATCTCAGATTCTACCTGCCTCTGCCTTCCCAGTGCTGAGATTAAAGGCCTCCACCACGATGCCCAGTTTAGGGTCTTTTAAAAAATTGAACTTGGGGCCGGGCAGTGGTGGCGCACACCTTTAATCCTTGGGAGGCAGAGACAGGCGAATTTCTGAGGGTTAACCCTAACCCTGAGGCCAGCCTGGTCTACAGAGTGAGTTCCAGGACAGCCAGGACTACACTGAGAAACCCTGTCTCAAAAAAACCAAAAAACAAACAAACAAACTTGGGTCTCGCTTAGCACAGGGTGAGCTTGAGCTTCCTAAGTGACCCGGGAGGAACTTGGTTTTAAAGCTGAATTACAAACACAAGCCCAGCCCAGATCCCTAAGGCTCACTGAATTAATGATGTTTTCTAGGTCTTACCTGGAACAGTTGTTTGTGAACCACTATTACGTCTAAAAAGACTTTTTTTTTTAAGGCTGTAGATCCAGATGCTCAGAAAAAAGAGCTTCCTGCTTTAGCATGAGGTTCTGAATGTCCATCTCCAACAGCCATGTAAAAGCCCGCACAGTAGCTCTAGGTTCAAAGAGCCTGTCTCGAAAAAAATAAAGTCAAAACAATAGAGGAAAACCCCTGGTCATTCATACAAACACAAAATTTTCTTTGAGTATTCCAGCTTGGGAGGCTAAGACAGGAGAATCTTGTTCTAGCTAGCCTGGGATGTGGTGTGTGGCAGTTCATGTGCCAGTCCAGGGCTATACAGGGAGGGTTCAGTCTCAGGAAATTGTGTAGATGAAGTAACTTTGAAAACCCTATGAAAAGCTCTAAAAGGGCTTAGGATGAGGGTGAACAAGGATGTTTGCTTGGATTCCCCGGAAATCACTTGTCCTCCAGCCTCTCTACACATGCACTGTGGCAGGCACAGATGCCAGCATGTATTCACATACCAAAAAAAAAAAAAAAAAAAAAAAAAAAAAAATGAGCAGAACAAGATAGAAGCTTAAAGTCTCACATGGTGGCCCACACCTGTAATAGTGTTTTTGGGAGGTCAAGGCAAAACATCAGGAATTCAGGGTCTTAGCTGCACAGGAGACTGTGAATAAATAGCCTGGGCTCCAGGCTCCAGGATAGTTAGCTCCCCACCCTCCAAAATAGAAAGGAAAGGCTTCATTCAGGCTTACATACTTATATATTTTTAAATTCCTTGCACTTTGGAGGGGTGGGTCAAGATGGAGTCTCATTACATAGCACTGGCTGGCTGGAACTTCCTGTGTAAACAGGCTGTCCTTAAACTCACAGAGGTTCTCCTGCTTCTTCTGAGGATTAGAGTCAAAGAAATGTTCTTCTCCATAGCTTTTGCTTAGACCAGTCATCTAAAAATGTTCAGAGTCACTTAAATGGTGGCATATAGAATCCTTTATGATTGCACATACCTGTACTCTGGCTAGTCAGTTGGCTGAGGCAGGATGTTGTATTGACCAGACCAGCCTTGGTAGCATAGGCGTGACCTACCTCTACAAATAGAAACCACAGATTATTTGATATGCCTTGGGCATAATTGCTGACCTTGTTTTCTGTTCTAGCTGCCAACTCGATCTCTCTTAAAGTCTTTTTCTTTTGAATAGAGGAATAACAACTGGAATCTTTGTTCTAGACTTTGAGCTTTGAGAGCAGAGTTGTGTTTTATTATACCTGCAGGGCTTTTCCTCAGTGCCCAGCATAGAACACTAGTAAATGCTCCAACTGATGTTGATAGGGTTCAAACTAAAACTCTCTATTATATGGCTTTGAAGGAATTTTCCTTTCATTTTAAAGGAAAAAAAAAAAAAAGTACAGTGGTTCTGGAGAGATGGCTTAGGGTTAAGTACACGTCCTTGCTGCTCTTACAGAGGATCCAGCCAGCTTTCTTGCTGGCTACTAATTGTAACTCCAGTTCCAGAGGATCCAGCGCCGCCTTCTGGCCTCCATGGGTACTTCTGGCACACAATACATACAGGCAAAAAACACCCATACACCTAAAATAAATAAAATCTTTAAAATGTAGAAATTGTTTACTTATAAACATTCGTGCATTCATCCTATGAATCATTTAAAAGTACACTTGTAAGTTGCTAAAGGGAGACAACTTGTTAGTGCTTATCTTTCTGGAACTACCTTATTCAGCCGAGTATGTACTGAGAGTTAACTGCAGAAATGTATCTTATTGTAAGTATCTTAAGTGAGCTTGATAGCAACGCCTGTTTTTGAGAATGCATGTATGGGTGTCTGCATATGAGTACAGTGCCCTTGGAGGTATCAGATTCCCCCTTGAGCTGGAGTTACAGGCTGTTGTGAACTGCCCAGGTGAGTGCTGGGACCCAGACTTCACCACTAAGCCATCTGTGCACCCCTGAAGAAGAATGTTTTCTTTTTTCTTTTTCTTTTTCTTTTTTTTTTTTTTTTTTTTTTTTTTTTTTTTTTTTGCTTTTTCGAGACAGGGTTTCTCTGTGTAGTCCTGGCTGTCCTGGAACTCACTTTGTAGACCAGGCTGGCCTCGAACTCAGAAATCCGCCTGCCTCTGCCTCCCAAGTGCTGGGACTAAAGGCGTGCGCCACCACCGCCCGGCGAATGTTTTCTATATTAGGGCATATTTCTCTTTAAAGTCATTTGCTTAGAAAGGAATGTTTGTTTTGCTGTTGTCTTGTTTTGTTTTAAATTAATTTATGTAATATATATATATATTACATAAATTAATTTAAAACAAAATATATATATATATATATATATATATATATATATATATATATATATAGGTGTTTTGTCTGTTTGTATATCTGCACACTAGAAGGGGGCCTTGGATTTCTTGGGACTGCAGCTACAGACTGATCTACCACATGGGTACTAAGAATTGAACTCAGGACCTCTTGAAGAGCAGAATGCTCTTAACCATGAGCCATCTCTACATCCCCTATGTTTTAATTTTAAAAAGATTATACTTTTAATGTGTATGAGTGTTTGCCTGAATGTATGTATTTGTACTGTAACCGCTGAGGCCAGAGGAGGGGTTAAGTTCCAGGATATCAAACCTGGGTCTTCTGCAAAAGTAGCAAGTGCTCATAACTACTGAGCCATCTCTCTAGCCCAAGGATGTTCTTTTTGTCTGTTTTGAGACAGAGTCTCACTGTGTGGCTCTGGCAGGCCTGATTGACAGACAGATACCTCACTCAGCTAGTGTTCATTTGTAATTACTCAGACTCACTTTTTCATTAGCTACTACTGTCCATGATCTTGAAGTTCTCTTTGTGTTTTGTTTGTGCTCCTAAGAAACAAATACCTCTGCTGCGAAATTGTTATGCTGCCACCAACAGGCAGGCTTTCGTTAGAGAGGAAGTCAGTCCTTATTGCTAGCTGCCTTGAGTGTGGGATAAGACAGCTAATATTTATTGGCTCACTATGTAGCCTTGGCTGGCCTGGAAGTCAATATGGTAGAAATGGCAAGATTTATTTTCATTTTCTGTTCATGTGAATGATGTGGTTGCACAGAGTCCAGAGGCATCAGTCCCCTTGGAGCTGGAGTTAACAACAGCCGGGCATTACCCGAGATTGGTGTTCCACATCAAAATGGAGGCCTCTGCTCGAGCAGTACATGTTCTTACCACTGAGCCATCTCTTAAGCCTCTAAGCCGGAAATTATTGTAATTATTTTATGTGTTTAGCCTGAATGCATGCTGTGCCACCTGTGTTCCCAGTGACCATGGAAACCAGGAGAGTTGTGAAGAGTTGTGAGCCAGCATGTAACTGGAAATCAAACCTCACTCTCAGTCCTGGAAGAGAGGCAATCTCTCCAGCTCCCAGACAGTAATTTTTAATTTAGATGCTTCTACATAGATGAATCTTGAAATAACACAAAGATTCTAAGCAATTTCTTTTCTTCCTTTCTCCTTATTTGTTTGTTTTAGAGACAGGGCTTCTCTGTGGGGCCCTGGCTGTTGTGGAGCCCAGGCTTTCCTCAAACCAGAGATCCCACCTTGGCCTCCCAAGTGTTAGGGTTAAAGGCTTGGGCCACCGTTGTCACCAAGTACTGGGATTAAAGTTGTGTGACACCACAACTAGTTTGGCTTTTGTTTTGTGTTTGGTTTTGTTTTGTTTGAGTTGGGACTTGGATTCCTGAGACTTGACTTGAACTCTATATCCTTTTTTTTTTCCCTGTGTGTGTTTTGCTTGTTTGTTTTTGTTTTTTGTTTTTAAGACAGGGTTTCTCTGTCTGTATAGCTTTGGCTGTCCTGGAACTCACTCTGTAGACCAGGCTGGCCTGAACTTAGAAATCCGCCTGCCTCTGCCTCCCAAGTGCTGGGATCAAAGGCGTGCCCCACCATTGCCTGGCTTGCTTTTTTTTTTTTTTTTTTTTTTTGACAAAACTTCTGATCTTCCTGTTTCTGTCACTTGAGAGGTGGAATCACAGGCAGTTCAGCATCCTGATGCCTGTTTCATGTAATGCTGGGAATTAAACCCAGAACTTCCTAGGCGTCTGCTAGGCAAGCAGTCTACGAATTGAGCTTCATTCCAACCCCAAGCTTTGATTTTTTTTTTCTCAACCCCCCCCCCCCACCACCAATGTTGCTAATATGACTTTGGGAATACATTGTACCTTTAAACCAGAGAGGTTCTAGAAGTTCCTTACCCAACTTCTGCAACATTCCTGGTGAAATTTATCTATTTATTTTTGTTTTCTGAGGTTGAGTCTCACTGTTTTTCGGGCTGTCATATAATTCACTGTGTAGACTGGGCTGGCCTCAAATTCATAGATTTGCCCACGTTTGCGCCCAAGCCCTGGCTGGGATTAAAGGTGTCCACCACCCCACCGGCTTCTGAAATTTATTATTTACCAATTACAGTGGATTTTGGGGGAGGGATAGGTGGGAAGTGAGGAGTCAGGCTGTCACTGTGTATCCCAGGTTAGTCTTGAACTCAGTAATCCCCTGTATTTACCATGGCGCTCAGGTGTCTTCTAGATAGAGAGATAGGAAATACAGAGAAAGAATAAACCATAATGTTCCCAAACTAGGACTTTGAAGGTATCATCTGCGATACAGGGTATGTGACTGTATACATGAGAGCCAGGTGAGGTGATGTTCATCTTCAATCCTAGCTTTCAGGGGGCCAACTTTACATACTGAGATCCTATCTGAAGAGAGAAAAAAAAGAGGATGTGTCAGGGCTGGAGAGATGAGTTAGTGCTTAGGGTGCTTGTTCTTGCAGGGAAACCGGGGTTATTCCCCCCCCCCCACTGTTTTGGTAATCGAACTCAGAGCTTCACAGTATGCTAGGCAGTACTGTACAACTCAGCTGTGCTCCCAAAGCCTCCTTTGTTTTTAGTTTTTCGGATTTTTTTTTTTTTTTTAAGTTGTCAGTTTGTGGGTTAAGTAAGTGCACACTTACCTGCATGGGCTAGAGGCCTCAGGTCTGGCGCTGGGATTGCTGGTCTTGAGCCATCGGCCTTGGGTGCTGCGAACTGAACGTAGGTCTTCTGCTAGAGTGCTGCTCTGCAAGAGTACTGTGTAGTGTGTGCTCTCAGCAGCTGGCTGCTTAGATACCATGGCATTCGGTTTAGTGGGGCCTGCACTGTGGCAAACATCCCCACTGCTGTCTTCCCACACTCCAGAGAGCTGTGGCTCAAGCATACAGCAGAGTCCTCTGCAAGGCCAACCAAAGTTACACCCAAGAAACAGTTACTCTCTCTCTCTCTGGCACACCAAAAAAGTAACCTTTAATGTCCTGCTCAGAGATCAAGGGATAGGAAAATGGACTCTGTCAGGAGTGATGTGAGGTGAGGGAGGGACTCTACAAATATCCTTTGCAGCTTCTTTCTTGCATCTACCATGCTGCAACTTAGAATAGCACTAGGTGCTACATAGGGCTGATAGGGTCTAAGTTTATATGTCTAGCAAATGCTCTTGTAATGCTGTCGCTGTTTGTTGGTGTCTAGAAGGTACTAATCATGTCTGCTTGTAATCCCTTAAAGTTGCTGGCCTAATTTTGCTTTTTTCATCTGTGGCTTTTAAGGAATTAAAAGTGTTTCCTTAACAAAGTTGAATATAATGGGTATTATATTTTTTGTAGTCTATGTGGTTTCTTTATCTTTGTGCCTTGTGGATAGTCAGGGTTAAGGACTGAAGTTAGTGGAGAATACAAAGCTACCCCTCTAGGGCTGTAAAACAAGGACAGTGGCCAGAGTCGCGACCTTCAATGAACAAGATAAATGTTTAAAATTGGGGAAGCTGAGAATACAGCTTAGTGATACACTGCTTGTGTTTATGAGGGCCCAGTTTGTGCCCCTCTCCCCACAAAAGGAATCCTACATAAGAATAGTTTTTCTTTCCAGACAGCTGCCTTGATCTGTGTGCTGTCTACTGTTGACCCAAATGTGTCTTCCAGCCTGGGCTGACTGTGTTCCTTGCTACAGTTGTGAACATGCCAGGAGACTGGTGGTAATGAATTCTTTGAGAGTTGACTTTAGTCTTCTAATGTAGATTTCTGGTTATTTGTCTTACAGATATTTTATGCATGGGGTTTGTAAGGAAGGAGATAACTGTCGATACTCTCATGACCTCTCTGACAGTCCATATGGTGTAGTGTGCAAGTATTTTCAAAGAGGGTACTGTGTTTATGGAGATCGCTGCAGGTAAGGATTTGTTTATAAACTCTTTGGTTAAGGGTGGGTTGAAGAATGAAAATAAAATAGATCAATCTGTTAACGTTGTACATATAATTCTAGTAGTATTGCTTATGATTTGAAAAGTACTTATTGCTAGTAGTAGAAGGCTCAGCAAAGATACAATGCCTTTTTATGACCTAGCCCTAGAGGTAACACATTGTTACTTTCACTAACATCTGGACAAAGTCATTAAGTCCTGCCACATTGAAGGGAAGAGGTATTGGGCTCCACTTTTGGAGAAGCATCTTGGATGTGTTTGAAACCACAACACTAGGTAAGTCTTATAGCCAGTGTCACAGCCACATACAGATAGGTAATAGATGGCTGGGTAGATGAATGAAAGGATAAAAACTTCTACACTAGGTAACTCAGTATTGCAGCCATATGTAGATAAGTAGATGGATGGATGGATAGGTACGTGCATAGATAGACCAATACATTGATAGTTACCTGTTGGGTACAAATGTTTGGAAGTCATCCTTACCTGGGTTTGTTAGAAAACCAGTAAGTAAGGATGGGGTAAAAGGTAAGCTCCTCCCTCATAACTAACTGTTAGGGGTCAGAAACGGATCCCTTGACATTGGAGCCTTAATGGTTAGTCTTCTGCTGTTAAACTGCCTAAGGGAGGAGACTTCAGGATTCCACCCTTTGTGCCAAATGAGCAGTTCTTTGCAGGACAGTTTCTGTAGATGTTATAGACAAGGCTCATTGAGGGGAAGTTAGTTCCAGTTGGTCGAGTGGCAGCCCCCAGTGACTTGGATTGGGGAATGGAAATCGAGGTGAGCAGAGAGCTGTGGAGAGTAGAGCATGGGAGAGAATGGTGGAAAGGCATGATTAAGGTGAAGGTCAGAGGACAACTCAGAAACAAACCGTCATCTCCCTCCATCATGTGAGTCCCAGGAATTGAACTCAGGTCAGATTTGGTGGCAGGCATCTTTATCCACTGGGCTGAGCCATCTTGCCCGTCCTCACTGAGGCTCTTTAGATTGAAAATTATACTATATTGATAACAGAATATGGAAGAAAAGAGAAAGCTTGATCTGTATCTGTGTTCTTGGTATGAATTCAACACTTAACAGGCTGTAAAAGAATCAGCAATTTTGTGACATCCTATTATAACTTATTAGCTATATAACCAATTCTCTGTCAGTGGCTCTTGATTCTAGTGGATGTGAGAATCTTCAAAGGCTGGATTGGCAAACTCTACAGGATTGGTGTGTATATCTTTTTGGTGACTTAAGACATAGTTTCTTATGCAAACCAGCCACAGATAACACAGACCAATGGATACAGTAGTATTCCAATTGCAGCTTTTTATCTTGGGGCATTACAATTTGAATTTTCTACAACTTAACATTTTATGAATGTATTAATTTATTAAATAAATAAATGTAATTAAGTGTATTAAATGACGTGCCTTAAGCTGAGTATAGTGGCCCGTGCCTTTAACCCTAGAACTCTGGAGGTAGGAACAGGTGGGTGGATCTCTTGAGTTCAGGGCCAGCCTGGCCTACAAAGCAAGTTTCAGGACAGCCAGAGCTACACAGAAAAACTCTGAAAAACTGGAAAAAAAAAAGAGAGAGAGAGAAAAAAAAAAGAAGACATGTTTTAAAAAGGCGTTTTAAAATGTCAAAGCCACTCTTACTTGAGTTTGCGTAGAGGACGATATATAGTGTCAGTCCTGCTCTTCAACAATCCCATACAGGTTTCCGTAATTTACCTTTTTTTTCCCTTGTAGTTAAATTTTATTTTGTGTGCACAAGTATGTTTGTCTGAATGCTTAACTTTGTACCGTGTGTGTGTGTGTGTGTGTGTGTGTGTGTGTGTGTGTTCGCTCGATAATTCTGCCCTGGAACTATCTTGATAGCCATAACTTTTCTCTTTTTTTTTTTTTCAAGAAAAAAAAAACCAGCCCATCCTGGTATCTACTTAGTTTTTACTTCAAAAACATTCTATGCAGATCTGTAAGGGAATAATTGTCTCATTGGGGAGATTTGATAATGTAGCTTATTTATTATTTTGGAGACAGTCTTACTATATAACTCTGACTGTCCTGCAATTTGCTATGTAGACTAAAGTTGACCTTGAATTCAGAGATCTTTCTGACTGGAAATCACAGGTGTGCGCCACTGCTACCTCAGGGCCCGTCTTTTACGTACATTCATATTCTTTTCATTTACTTTTGAATATAATCTCATAACAAAGATTTTTCAGTTTGCTTATTTAGATTTTTCTCCATTCTTTATTTGTATTTTTTGAGACAAGCTCCTACGTGATGGCAGAGGCACCAGTTGTTGCTGCCCTGCTTGTCTGCTGTCCATTTCAGAGCAGTGTTCTTTCCTAAGGAGGCTTCAGCACAGGCTTGTACCATAGGAGGCACAGCTTGGGCTTGGTAGACACTCATTACAACCAGGTAGTGAGGAAAAAAGAATTGCTTGAAAATGCTTAGCTTTGCCAGACGGTGGTGGTGCACGCCTTTAATCCCAGCACTTGGGAGGCAGAGGCAGGCGGATTTCTGAGTTCGAGGCCAGCCTGGTCTACAGAGTGAGTTCCAGGACAGCCCGGGCTATACAGAGAAACTCTGTCTCGAAAAACAAAAACAAAAACAAAAAAAAAAAAAAAAAAAAGAAAAGAAAAGAAAAGAAAATGCTTAGCTTTGGCTTTTTGTTTCTTTTTGTCTGCCAGTTTCTTTTGAGGGGTTGGTGGGGAGTAGAACTCAATTTATAGCTCAAGATGGCTTCAATTTGCAGTAATTGCCCTGTCTTAGCCTACCAAGTGCTAGTATTATTCAGGACAGCCTTTATTAAATTTTGTTTTGATGTACTGTCTTAGCAAGTTTCTTAGGCTGGCCCTAAACATGGAATCCTCTTGCCTTGGTCTCCCAGATAGCTGACATTGTAGGTGTGTGCCATCATCCAGTTGTACTTGACCCTGTAAAGTTTGCCAAGTCTGGGTCTCATGCCTTTATCAGCAATATGACATCATAGTTAGGGTTCTTAGACACGCTGAGTCCTGGGCTCCACTCCAGACTTACATTAAGGCTGTGGGCATAGCTCAGTCCTGGCCTAGATGATCCACAGTGTTACAGGGTTGAAAAGGACAAGGTCAGGTTTGTTGGTACGCCTGTGATCCCAGCATTTACGTGGTCAAGGCAGAAGGTCCATGCATTTGAAGCCAGCATAGGCTGTATGCGTGCGAGGCTGGCCTGAGTTACATAGCCAAACCCTCTATCTCAAGGTTATCTAGGGGTTGGAGAGATGGCTTAGCAGTTAAGAGTGCTTGCTATTGGAGGGAACCTGGATGTGGTTTCCCAGCACTCATATCAGGCAGGCTCTAGGGATCTAAATCCTGCCTTCTAGCCTCTGGACACCCACACATACAGACAGATACACATAAGTAGGAATAAGTCTTGACAGGCGCTCCCTGCTCGTGTTTATCTTCACATTGAAGCTTGAAAAGAGTCTGGGGCTCTCTATATAGCTCGATGGTAACTGCTTACTTTTCTCTGTGTCAGATACGAACACAGCAAGCCACTGAAACAGGAAGAAGTGACTGCTACAGATCTGAGTGCAAAACCATCCCTTGCTGCTTCCTCAAGCCTCTCTTCTGGCGTTGGATCACTTGCTGAAATGAATCCGGGCGAAGCTGAGTCACGAAACCCAAACTTTCCAACTGTAGGAGCAGGTTCAGAGGACTGGGTGAATGCCATTGAGTTTGTCCCTGGGCAGCCCTACTGTGGCCGTAGTAAGTATTGTGAGGACCCTGTTAACTGCAATCAAAGGGCTAAATGACAGGCCACAGGAACTCAGGGTCAGCTTTTGTTTCCAGTGTTTGAGCTTAACCTACTGTCAACACGTTAGATTGGGTTATCTAAGATTTAAAGATGAAGTAAAAGAAATTTTTTGAACTACAATAAAATGAATTCATGTTTAAAAACTGAAGTGTCTCCGAATGCTGTCCCCCGCCTGCTCCTGGTGGTGCTGGGATCAAACCCTGGGCTTTGCACATGCTAGGCAAATACTTTCCCATTAAGCTACACACTCAGCCCACAACCAGTCCTTTGATGTTTTGTTTTTTTGACACAGGGTCTCTTATGGTTCAGATTCCTCAAGTAGTTAAGGATGACCTTGAACTCCTGATTCTCTTGATGACCTACCCCTACTAACCAGTACTTACTAATACTACATTTCACTTCTAAAGAAATTCACAAACAAAACCGGGCTTGGTGCCGCATACCTGTAATGCCAGCTTTAGAGAGGCTGAGGTGGGAGGATTGCCGAGTTCAAGGCCAGCCTGGGTTATTCAGATCTAACCAGAAAGACCACAAGGGAGCTGGACAGTGGTGGTGTGTACCTGTATTCCCATCACTGGGTATTCTGAGGCAGGCGGAGAGTGAGTTCTAAGCCAGCCTGGCTGTATAACCCTGTCTCAAAAAACCAAGGGAAAAAAAGTGAAAGTTTGTTCAGTAGGCTGGACTTTAGGTTTCATGAAAGGTTTGTTTTTATTACTATTCTGTTAGCGTCTGTTCCTAACTGCCTTTTGTATTTGGACCTTTACTGCCATCTTAAACATTTTCAGCTGCCCCTTCCTGCACTGAAGCACCCCTGCAGGGCTCAGTGACCAAGGGAGAGTCAGAGAAGGAGCCAGCTACGGTGGAGACAAAGAAGCAGCTTTGCCCCTATGCTGCAGTGGGAGAGTGTCGCTATGGGGAAAACTGTGTGTATCTCCACGGAGACTCCTGTGACATGTGTGGCCTGCAGGTCCTACACCCAATGGATGCTGCCCAGAGGTCACAGCACATAAAAGTAAGTGCTCAGAGCAGCTTGTGCTAAGTATGAGGAGCCAATAAGTGGTGGTGTACTTCCTCATTTTTATAGAGTGCTTTGTCAAAGATATACCTGTATAACCCAGGCATGGTGGAGGCCAGAGGCAGGAGGTTCTGGGGAGCTAGACTATGACAGTACATCTTAAAGAGAGATCTGGACACAGAGCCTCAGACTAGGGTACAAGGTAGTTGGTGGTGTTTGGTTTTTGTTCTCATTTTTCATTCTTTTTTTACTAACAGTTTTTCTGAGATTCATATTTCTTACAATTCTTTTGAAATGCATATTTCAATGCTTTTTAATATCTTCATAGCATTATCTAGCCATTACCATAATTCTAAGTTAGATCGTTTTCATCCCCCAAAGAAACCTTATACCCACTTAGTTGTCAGCCTCTGCTCTGCTTTTCCTTGAGCTCCTGGCAACAGTGGGTCTACTTCGTTTCTCTGGGTGTTTTGCCAATTCTGGATGATTTCTGTGGCTGGAATCGCTCAGTATGTATGCTGTCGGTGACTGGCTCCTCTCATGTAGATGATGGTTTAAGGTCTTTCCAATTGGAGTATGTGTCTGTACTTCATGTTGTGGCTGCATGTTGATTGTATGGCTAGTATACATGTGTGTATGTGTTTATATGTGGGTATGCTTACACGGAGGCCAGAAGTTAACATTAGGTATTTTCCTTTATTATTTTCTACCTCAATGTTGAGGCAAGGTCTCATTCAAATCTGGAGCTCACCGGTTGGATTGTCTCAGTCCTGGCATTGATTATAAATACACTCGCTATGCTATGCCTGGCTTTCACACACATACTGAGAGCCCAAATCCAGGTGTTCATGCTTGTACAATAAGCAGTTTACTGAGTAATCCTCCTAGCCCCAATACTGTGTTTTTCTATTGATTGATTAATTTGAATTGTTTCATTGTGTGTTTTTGTGAACATGTGTCTTTATCTTAGCTATCCTTTAAAACTTGCTTTTCTGTGAGTTTACTCATTGTGGGAGGTTGTATATCATAGCACATATATGCAGAGGTCAACGGACAGCTTGGTGATGGGTCTCTCCTTTCACTATGGGAAGCCCAGTACTTCCCTCAGTTTGCTAGGCCTGCCAGTAGGTCTTCTGACCTCTGCTAGGTCGTTTATCAGGCTGCCCTATGTTGGCTATCCTTCGGAAGTGGTCGGTTTGTTTGTTTTTCAAGACAGGGTTTCTCTGGCTGTCCTGGAACTTACTCTGTAGACCAGGCTGGCCTCGAACTCAGAAATCTGCCTGCCTCTGCCTCCCAAGTGCTGGGATTAAAGGCGTGCGCCACCATCCCCCGGCATCCCTTGGAAGTGTAATGGCTGGGCCAGCTAGTCATTCTGCTTAGCACTGAGCTCCCGGCCGGCCGGCGGGCGATGTGTAGTCCTGCCCTGTTCATATTGCCAGTGGCAGTGCACTGAGGTTAAAGATTGAAGATTGAGTTATTTTATGTGTATGGGTGGTGCGTGCTATGTGCGTGCGTGTTCATGTGCATGCAATGCCCACAGAGGCCAGAAGGTGTCATTTTCTGGAACGAGCTGTGGAGCTGCCTTGTGGTTTTTGAGAACTGAACCAAGTCCTTTGAAGCAGCAGCCCGGGCTAACTGCCAGGCCATCTCTCCAGCCCTGTTTATCACTTCATGTGTGCTCACAAATGCCACAACTTTTTGTAGAAGACAGAGGGCAATTGCGAGGCGCTATTGCCCTCCACTTGTGTGGGTTGCCAGGCTTACATGACCAGTGCCCTTTGGTGATAGCATCATTCATGTAGTCTCAGAGTGGAGATGGGTAAAGAAAATGGGTGCTGAAGAGATTTCAGAATATTACTCAGCAATAAAATATAACACGTCAATTAAGCTAATGTCAAAGCCATAGAATTGGTGCACCACAGATCAGTGGTTGTCCACACATGGGAATTTTGAAGAAAAACAAGCAACCGTTGAGTGTGGGGTTATGAGGGAGAATGAGAACATTCAAATAAATAGTGTGGGGCTGGATGGGGGCTTAGCCTTCCACAGTACCTGAGCTGATTCCTAGCTCCCACATCTGGTGACTCACAGCCACCTAGAATCCAAGGAGAGCCAACTCCTGGGCTCCACTAGTCCTGTAGTCACTTTCATCCCCCCACCCCATAATTTAAAAGATAAACCTTTAATATTAAATAACAGTGGGTGTACCTCTCTGAATGTACCAGAGGTTTATTTAATTGTATATGTTAAGTGGGTGAATTGTGTGGTGTAAGAATTGTCTCAGTAGATATTTTAGTGTGTGTTTAATTTTGATTGTTGAGGGACAGTGTCTCTGGCATTGCCCTTGCTGACTGGGAGCACATTGCATACATCAGGTTGGCTGTAACTCACAGTATTGGGTTCTTCCTGCTTCTGCCTCCTAATGTTGGGATTCCGTAGACTCAAGGTGAGCCACTGAAACCACCTCTTTGAAGGGATATGGAACTAGTGTATCCTACATAATTGTCACCTAATACCTGTTCAGATTTACTTTAGCAGTCATCTTTTTTCTTATTTTTGAGACAGGGTCTCTACATAGCCCTGGCTGTTCTGGAACTTGAAATGTAGACCAGGCTGGCCTCAAACTCATAGAACTCTGGTTGCCTCTGCTTCCTGGGTGCTGGGATTAAAGGTGTGTGCCACCACAGCCACTATTTTTTCTTTTTCTTTGAAGACAAAGCCTCATGTAGCATAGGGCTGGCCTATAGAACTCTTGCCCCTTCTGCCTCCTCCTCCCAAGTGTTCAGTGTCCTACCATTGTGAAATGAAGGCTTTAATCCCTTCATTTTTCCACCCAGAAAGTGAAACATCAAGGGAGTTCATAAGGTCTTTGGCGCGGGGGAAGTGTAGGGGTTGAGCTCTACGGGGCTGGGATACAGAGAATTGGATAATCTTTCAAATATTGGAAGTTGAGTCCTCCCAGTTTAGCTGTAGTGCTGTGAACACCACGGGGTGTGGACCTGTGGTTAGAGCCAAGCCTTTCCCAGGTCACATTGGAAACAGTCTCGGCAGGACCGTGACTGAAGTCTCAGGACTGCCGTGGCCTCACTGTGCCTCTTGTCTCTTCCCTTCCTCCAGTCTTGCATTGAGGCCCATGAGAAGGACATGGAGCTGTCTTTTGCTGTTCAGCGCAGCAAGGACATGGTGTGTGGGATCTGCATGGAGGTTGTCTATGAGAAAGCCAACCCCAGCGAGCGGCGCTTTGGGATCCTCTCCAACTGCAACCACACCTACTGTCTCAAGTGTATTCGCAAGTGGAGAAGTGCTAAACAGTTTGAGAGCAAGATCATAAAGTGAGACTCCTCCCCAATCTCCGTTTGTGCTTTCTATTTTTCGGGAAGAATTTAGTATCTTGTGCCAACTTCCAACCAGAAGGACCACATTTAAATGCATGTATTTTATCATGAACCTGGGTGTTCTAATTGGGATTTCTTCTTTGTATTTCAGCTAGCTGCTAGGTTAGTTGGTCTGTCTATTTTATTTGAATGAGGAAATCCTGTGTATCAGATAGAGTCTTCATGCTTTTTGAGGAGATTGTGTTTAATGGGTTAGACAGTTTAGGCTTCGTGAACAAACTTATCTAGCTCTGAATGTATGTTTCCTGGCGTTTTCCACTTTCCTATACCATCCATTAAGCTAGCCAAAAAGCCACCATCCTTTAAAAACTGTTCTCATAACTGACCAAAAGCCACATAATCTAAACAGAGCAAAGTTACAAGAAATAAATTTATTTAAATGAAAGGAGTCTGTGTGAAATGTCTTCTTTTGTTTTTGTTTTGTTTTCTTTTTTTTTGTTTTGTTTTTTGTTTTTTGTTTTTTTACCTAAGTCTTTTAAAAACTGGCTAGCCATTGAGTTGATTTCTGAAGGAGTTTGTCTTTCCTCCAAAGAAGGGGTCAGTTGTGACTGTGTGGAATCCCTTTCTAATGCTCATGTGCTGTCAGTTAACCTAAGTCTCGCTGACACACCGGGTGTGTCTTAAAGAGCAGAGCGGGCGTGGAGGGGGAATGTGCACTGCAGCCTGTTCATTGTTTCCCAGGTCCTGCCCTGAATGCCGGATCACATCTAACTTTGTCATTCCAAGTGAGTACTGGGTGGAGGAGAAAGAAGAGAAGCAGAAACTCATTCAGAAATACAAGGAGGCCATGAGGTATGAGCAGCCGGGCTCGCTTGGATAGAACAGTGCCACCTTCTGCACTCCACTGCCTCTTACCCTTTCCTTCCTGCGCAGAACGGCTTCCTTTGTCACCTCGATAACTGCTTGCCCAGTTTGTCTCCTGCTTTTAACTTTTAACACAGACCTTGGGTGTATGCTGAGGGATTGTTACAGTGGAGTCTCCACGCTAGCTGAGCCTGTGCAGGGGGTTCTAGCTCATTCAGGGCATAGGACTCGTCTTATGAATTCTTGTGTATTGGGATTCTAAAAGATCTTCACCATGTACATTTAAGCAGAGATGTTTCTAGTCAGTGTTTAGAGCACATGTTTCTAAGAACACATCTTGGGGGTTGGGGAGCTGTGCACTACATCTTGGTTCTGCCCCTGTTAAAGAGAAGCCTCAAATGATAGTCAGTACAGGCTTGAAGTCCACTGTGAATAAGGGTTGCGATATTTTCCTTTCCAGCAACAAGGCGTGCAGGTATTTTGATGAAGGACGTGGGAGCTGCCCATTTGGAGGGAACTGTTTTTACAAGCATGCGTACCCTGATGGCCGTAGAGAGGAGCCACAGAGACAGAAAGTGGGAACATCAAGCAGATACCGGGTAACTCTCGCTGTTTTTTTGAAGGAGGGGAAATAGCACACTGTCAGTTGAGTCCTGAACATGTTGGGGTAGGGGAGAGTGACACTCAAGTGTGGGGGGGACTAGAGTAAAGGAGTCAGACCTCAGAAGATGGGAGGGGTAGGGAAGGAACATGCTCAAAGCCCTAGCCTAAGCTGTTGTCTGCAAATAGCCCAAGGGGAGGCACTGGTCCGCCACGCCCGCCCTCTGTGCCACACGGTTTACCTTATAAGCAACAGGATAGAAGACACTGCTCGACAGTGCCACCCCTATCATGGCCTTGTTTCTTACAGGCCCAACGAAGGAACCACTTCTGGGAGCTCATTGAGGAGAGAGAGAACAACCCCTTTGACAACGACGAAGAGGAGGTTGTCACCTTTGAGCTGGGCGAGATGTTGCTTATGCTTTTGGCTGCAGGTGGGGACGACGAGCTGACAGACTCTGAGGACGAGTGGGACTTGTTTCACGATGAGCTGGAGGATTTTTATGACTTGGATCTATAGCAGCTTTGCATGGCGGGAACTGGTCTGCGGAGCCTCAGACAGTAGCTGTCCCCTGTGCTGTGTGGCAGTGCGTGTGGCTCTCCTAGGCAGGCCTCTCAAACTCCAGGTGCTGTGATCACTACCCAGGGCCTGTTCCTATACCCTCACCTTTCCCCCAAGAGTGTGTTGTTCTCTGTTTCAAAAGTTACAAAAATAAATCTTAAAGTTAGTTTTTTTGTAACATGAATTTAACTGTCAGACAGTTAGTGTAGGTTTGTTGCGTCATCTGTTTTCAGCCAGGTTGTGTTCATGGACTTTGCACACTCATTTTGAGACCCCTTTGAGGCTCAAAGGAAAAAGCACTGACTGTGCTTTGGGGTCCAAGGATAGGGGCAATTGGGGAAAAAGGGACCTAAGTCGGCAAGTCGCTCTCTGCGCTAGATGTAGGAGGGCTCCCGAGGTTTCTGTGAGAGCCTCACCTTCATGGTTTTATATCTGCTCCCTACCCTGTAATCCCCATCACATGTGCTTGTCCTGCGGTTTTGGGCTCTTGTTTAATTGCACGCAAGAAATACTACTGGGTAACCAGAACCAGGTGCAAATGTGTTGAGGTTAACATGAGAAAAATCTAAAAACACATGAAGGATGCAGTGGCGTTCCATCAGTGCAGAGCTGGCAGTTAACTCCCAGGGGTCGATGGACTTGGTGGGTGAGCACGAGCGAGCATGTGGGCAGCTTCCCATCTGTGCATAGGTGCAGTGTTCTTAGCTTTAGTGGGCAGATGTGGGTTAGTGGTTTCAGCCACATGTGTCCGGTAGATCTTAAAGGACCAAGCAGTATGTCAGTAGTTGTAACGTAGCAGTAGCTGTCTGTCTGTATGCTAGAGACATGGGGTCAGCTGTAGAGGTTAAATGACCTGCTTGTCCCTTTAGCAGTACAAGCTGGGTCTTGGACACACTGATGTTCTGAATGTTTTATAGTCTAGCCTTTTCAGTCCAGGTACTTCCTGGAAAAACCTTTGTCCTCTTTTGAGGGGGCCTGTTGTGAGGTTCAGTGCTTGTTTTTGTGGGTATCTGCCTCATTCCATCCCTGAGCTTTGACAGTAAAACAGGCGGATTCCAATCTGAGGTGTCGGATTTTAATCTGAGGTGTCGATTGTACTAGAGGAATCAGTTTGCAGAAGTAACGAACCCCTTCCCACTAAGGAGAAGGGAGGGTGCGGCCACCCACAAGACAAGCAAAAGTTAAGTTGCTAAAATTCCTCGGCGGGAATTTCACCTTTGCATTTTGTTGCTCTCTTTCCTGAAATAACTTGGGAGATGCTCGGATCTGTCCTCTGCCTTGCTTACCCGGAACTCACCCAGTCTTTCGCTTAAGAAAAACACGTCATCGCTGCAGAGGTCTCTGTATTTTACAGCTGCCCTTTTGTAAGAAGCACTTTTCCCAAATAAAACAATTTAAAAAAAGTTGGTCTTGTTGTGTGATAGCCTGGTTTCAAAACCACAGATATCAGAGTTACTCATTTCAGTGTCAGTCATGTGTAGATTGGCTGGAAGTGGGTCTCTCTTCAAGATGCCAGGCTGCAGCCGGGCGGTGGTGGCGCATGCCTTTAATCCCAGCACTTGGGAGGCAGAGGCAGGCGGATTTCTGAGTTCGAGGCCAGCCTGGTCTACAGAGTGAGTTCCAGGACAGCCAGGGCTACACAGAGAAACCCTGTCTCAAAAAACCAAAAAAAGATGCCAGGCTGCCTTTGTCTACAAGTTTACCATCTCTCTCCTGGTAATGCGTGCTTGCAGTGATACCTGCTTCAGGCTCCCAAATAAGACAGGTGTGGGAATTTGAAAGACTTAATTTTTTTTTGGGGGGGGGGTTTCGAGACAGGGTTTCTCTGTGTAGTCCTGGCTGTCCTGCCTCTGCCTCCCAAGTGCTGGGATTAAAAGCCTGCGCCACCACCGCCCAGCTAGGACTTAATCTTTTTGATTGTTTGTTAGAGTCAGGATTTCTCCATGTGGCCCTGGTTGTCCTGGAACTCACTCTGAAGACCAGGCTGGCCTCAAACTCAGAAATCCTCCTGCCTCTCCTTCCCGAGTGCTGAAATTAATGGCGTGCAGTACCACACCTGGCTTGAAAGAGTAATTTTCTATAAGATTAATTTATTCATATTTTTATGTACATGAGTGTTCTGTTTTCACACACACCAGAAGAGGGAATCAGATCCTGTTTACAGGTGGTTGTGAGCTACCATGTGGTTGCTGAGAATTGAACTCTGGAAGGGCAGCCAGTGCTCTTAACCACTGAGCTATCTCTCCAGCCCCTCGAATTAACATTTTTGAGAGAAATCTCACTGTGGAGTTCAAGCTGGCGTCAAACCAAACCCATAGTGTACCCTTTAGCTCCTAAGTTCCCCAAGCAAATTTCTTTTTTCTTTTCATATTTATGTGAGAATGTTTTGTCTGTCTGTCTGTCTGTCTGTCTCACATGCCTAATACCTGCAGAGGTCAGAAGAGTGAGGGGATCAGATCCTCTGGACGTGGAGGTATAGATGGTTGTCAGCCAGTATGTGGGTGCTAGTACTTGAACCCAGGTTCTCTGCAAGAAAACGATACCCGTGGGACACTTTGTTTTGTGTAGGCTGGGCTGGCCTTGAACAGAGAGTTCTACCTGTTAAAGGTGTGTAAGGTGTGTGATACCATTGCTGGTTGTTGAAATGCAGGTGTTAGGAATCAGACCTCGAAACACTGGAAGAACAGCAGGTCCTCTTAAGCACCGAGCCATCTCTCCAGCTCCACTGTACCTTAGTACCTCAACTGGTCTGCTGTGGCCCCTGCCCTGACACACACACACACACACACACACACACACAACAACAACAACAACAACACTTGAGACAAAGATGGGAACCTCAGTGTTTCTCAAGCTCATCCTGGTTCACAATGGCCCAAATCTTTTACAAGCTTAGAGCTCAGTGGTTAGGCGTACGATATTGCTCTTAGAGAGGTCCCAAGCTTGGTTCCCAGCACCCGCATTGGGCAGGTCATAATTCCTGTACCTGTAACTGCAACTTGTAGGGGATCCAGGACTCTGGACAACTGCACTTGTATACAAACCCACATTCAACACCAACATAAGTTTTATTTAAAAACAAATGAGAGGGCCGAGCGGTGGTGGCGGCGCACGCCTTTAATCCCAGCACTTGGGAGGCAGAGGCAGGTGGATTTCTGAGTTTGAGGTCAGCCTGGTCTACAGAGTGAATTCCAGGACAGCCAGGGCTACACAGAGAAATCCTGTCTCGAAAAAAAACAAAAACAAACCCAAACAAACAAAAACAAATGAGAAGGGCTGGAGAGATGGCTCAGCAGTTGAGAGAACATGCCTGCTCTTCCAGAGGTCCTGAGTTCAATTCCCAGTAACCACATGGTGGCTCACAACCATCTGTAATGGGACCCAATGCCTTCTTATGTTGTGTCTGAAGACAGCTACAGTGTACTTATATACATAAAATATTTTTTTAAAGATTATTTTATATAGATGAGTATACTGTAGCTGTCTTCAGACATAACAGACCCCATTACAGATGGTGGGGGAGCCACCATGTGTTTACTGGGATTTGAACTCAGGACGTCTGGAAGAGCAGTCGGTGCTCTTAACCACTGAGCCAACTCTCCAGCCCAAATAAATAACTCTTTAAAAAAAAAAAAAAAAAAAAAAAAAAAACAGAGGTGGGAGGTGATGGCACACACCTCCAATCCTGATACTGGGAGGCAGAGGCAGGCTTTTCTCTTGAGTTTGAGGCCAGCCTCGCCTACAGATGTGAGTTCCAGGACAGCCAGAACAGCTACACATGGAAAACCTGTTGTGGAAAAAAATAAACACAAAACTAAATCCAGAGTTCAGTCCCCAGCAAAAAAAAAAAAAAAGTGAGAACATGCTGTAGGTTTGGGGTTGGGAGGAGGCGGGGTACCTCCTAGTGGAGGCTTTGGTCATGACAACTGTCCCAGTTCACCAGCTTCTCATCCTCCCCATGGTTGTAGACTAGGAAGAACAGCGTGCACATGGTACACATACATGAAGACAAAAAATTTCACACACCAAATACTTAAAGCAGTCATAAGACAAGACCCTTATATGATTACGTGTCTCCCTCTTCCATGGCAGGAAGTTTTGTGAAAACCGGTTTTGCTGCCAGCCTCAGTCACTATGAAGACACATAGCCAAGGGACATGGCTAAGGGGAAATAAACCTGAGCCAGGCAGCTGTTGAGCTGCTGTATCTTTGTCACAGTTTAACACCGTGACGTGTCTTGACTTCACCTGCTTACAAAAGCTAACTGACACAGGAAAATGAAAACTTGTTTGTTTGCGGCAGGGCCGCACAGGAAGCTCTGGCTGTCCTGAACTGTGTAGACCAGCCTAGCTCTGAACTATACAAGAACCTGTCCAAAGTCAGGAGTGCAGCACATGCCAATCCCTGTCCCTGGGAGGCAGAGGCAGTAAAGTATTCATCAGCGAAAGGCCAGCTGCTGCTAGAGGGTCCCAGGCTAGCCAGGGCTACAGAATGAGACCCTGTCTTAAAAAGGACCAGAGTTCAACTCCAGTCACCTCCATGTTGGCTCATAACCACCCCTAACATTTTCTTCTGTCTTTGGGCCCCAGGTCCACACAAGATACACAAACATACATGCAGGCAAAACACTCATACACAACAGGTTCTGGGTTCTGGACAGATGCTAAATAAACTTGGGTCAAAAGCAGCGTGGTATGCAATCTGCCTTGAGAAATCAGAATGTCACTCAGGCTTCCAAACTCTGTAGACCATATTGGGTTTTGTTATTTTGTTTCTGTCTCCCTCTTTTTGAGACAAAAAAAGTGTAGCTCTGGCTGGCCTGGAACTAACAGATCTGCCAACCTCTACCTCCTGAGTGTTGGGACTAAAGGTGTGCACCATGTCTGGCTCAGGATCTGGTATAGCCCAGCTGGAATGCGAAGCTGTCTTCAGCTTTCTGACTAGGTTTCCTGAACTGCAGGTGCTTACTCAGTTTTTCATCCATTGCAAACCACAGATAATGGCTATTTCTGGGATCGAAGGCAATTTCTTCTTCTAACAAGGTCTCTACATGCTGTAAATAAAGGGGGAAATTAGAATCATAGGACCTCTGCTCCGGCCAAGAAATTGTTCCTCTATGTGACTTTTTTTAGACTTATTTAATATTTTTTATTAAATTTGTAAGTCTGTGAGTGTATGTGTGTGTGTGTTTGTGCAAGGAAGTGTTCTCTCCTTCCACTAGTCTTGGGGACTAAACTCAGGTTGTGAGGCTTGTTGGGTAAGCTATCTCACCAGCTCAAATGTTGGCTCTTGGAATAGCTTAGTTCCCAGCCCCATGAGAGGCTAGATCAACACTCAGGAATGAGGAACTGCATTTTCTCCACTATTACGCTTGTAGACAGAGCTTTGTGGATTGATTCACACAACATAACTTTACCAGCCTGCCAGCCGCATTAGATAGTATTTTGACCAGCCAGTCAATACCATATCAAGGCCAAGCTTTCTCAGGGCAGGCACTGATGCACCTCTCTGGTTCTCCCCGATGTCTCACAGATTCTGCCGGCCACCTTTAGGAAGCTCAAAACTCTGCCACGGCCTCCTCAGGGACAGTTTATGAGCAATGAAATACTAGCAAGTATTTCCTCATGCATTTCAGACCCCTAGACAAATAGAAATACTGAATGAAACATTTTCTATCTTTATTTTCCCAAAACATCCCTTTGGGATCTTGATTTCATGTAACTCCCTGATTGCCAGCTATAGGATATCTGGGATGTATGAAGGTAGTAAATAATCCTAGTGCCTCTAGCCTGCCCAGTGCCAAGTCTGTGAGGCCAGGACCTCTGGGAATGGTTTTACAGGGCAGTTAGGAGCTTGACAAACTTTGGGAAAGACTGCCTCACTCTTAATAGCAGGCAAGACTTTGGTGCATATAACTCCACAAAATCCCCTCCAGTTTATATGTCTCCTGGGTTCCTCTCAAGTGTGTGCTTGAGAATTTCAACAGTAGCCCAGGGTGGTTAGTAACAGGTTGACAGTGTTTGGGTGGACTCTTCTCCCACGGGTGACCTGTAGGGAAGACTGAGTCGGGATCATTCCCCAAAGTGGATAAATCATAGAAGTTGAGGAAACTTTCAAAGTGCTATTGAGAGCTACAGACAAGAAAGGATGCGTGTGCATCCACAGGGCTACATTCCAGAGGCTCAATGGTGAGCACTTCCTTTCAAGGTACAAGTTATATTGTTTTGTTTTTGTTGTTGTTTTTGTTTGATTTTGGGTTTTCCAGGCAAAGTTTTTTGGTTTTATTTTCTGTTTATCCCTGGCTATCCGGAAACCTACTATATAGATCAAGATGACCTAGAACTCACAGAAATCCACCTGCCTCCACCTTCGGAGTGCTGCTGGATATGATGTCATGAGCCTTTAATCCCAGCATGCCAGAGGTAACTCTCTGAATTCAAGTCCAGACTGGTCAGCCTAGTGAATTTCAGGACAGCTAGGGATACATATTGAGACCCTGTCTCAGAACAAAGTCAATGGCACTGGCATTTGCTCTTTGAAACAGTCCCAGCTGGCCTTGAACTTACAGTCCTACTGTCTCAGATACCCAAGGGCAAGTGCTGGGTAGATGCTACAACACTAGCTTTAGGTTCTAAGAGTTTGATTGATGGATATAGGGTCTCTTGTATCCCAGTTTGTCCCTCTGACTTGCTGTGTAGCTGAGGATAACCTTGTACTTCAAAGTATCCTGTTTCTATTTCCCAAGTGCTAGGATTATAATTGTGCACTGTCATACTTAGTACTAGTGGTTGAAGTCCAGCGTTTGTGCAAAGTCAAGCACTCTGTCAACTAAACTATATCCCCAGCCCTTGGGGATAGTGTGTGTGTGTGTGTACATGCCATGTGTGTGTATGTGTGTGTACTTGCCATTGTGTGAATATGTGTATGCTAGTGTGTGTGTGTGTGTGTACATGCCATTGTGTACAAGTGAAGGTCAAAGGACAACTTGCAGGAGTTGCTTCTACCTTTTCACTGTGTGCATCCTAGGGATGAAACTCAGGTTGTCATCCCTAGCAGTAAACATCTCTAAACATTCTGAGCCATCCTCTGGCCTGTAATTATTTTAAACATACATTTTAGTCTTCTGCAGATTGCTGAGTGGTCTGAAGTTCTTTGTGAGGAAAAGGTTTATGACCTCTCCTGTCTCCCTGTGTGCAACGAGCCTAGGCCCTTGGTTTTCCCAGCTGAACAGGTCATGTATCCTCACTAGGTTCAATCTCCAACCCTGCAAAAGCAAAAGAAAACAGTAACAAAACCCCACAAGGGCAGCTAAGAGAGATCCCTCCCCTCCCCTCCCTTCCCCTTCCCTCCCCTCTCCTTTTCTCACCTCTTCTCTCTCTCTCTCTCTCTCTCTCTCTCTCTCTCTCTCTCTCTCTCTCTCTCTCTCTCTCCCCTTTCTTTCCTTTCTTCCTTTTTGTTTTGGAGACAGGGTTTCTCTGAGTAGCCCTGGCTGTCCTGGAACTCACTCTGTAGACCAGGCTGTCCTGGAACTCAGAAATCTGCCTGCCTCTGCCTCCCAAGTGCTGGGATTAAAGGTACATGCCATCACTTCCCAGATTTTAAATTTTTGCTTGGTTTTTGTTTTCAGTTTTGTTTTGTTTTCAAAACAGGGTCTCACTATGTTAGCTTTGGCTGTCCTGGAACTCACTATGCTGACAAGGCTGGACTTGAGCTCACAGAGATCCGCCTGTCTCTGCCTCCCGAGTATTGTGATCAAAGGCGTGCTATGGCTAGATTGTTTAATGCTTTTAGATGTGTGTTTAGTTTTATGTGTGTGTGTTTGCAGTGAGTACCCACACGTGTGGGTGGGTATCTATGGAGACCAGGAGATGTCAGATCTGGAGCTAGATTGGTTGTGAGCCGCCTAACTCGAGAATGAGCTCAGGTTCTCTGGAGGAGAACATGCATTCTTAATCTCCAAGTCATTGCTCGAGGCCAGAAGCAGAGTTTTTGAGTTAGTAATAGTGTACAACTGTAATTTCAGTACTTGGGAGATAGAAGCTGGAGGGTCAGGACTGCAAGGTCCTTTTTGGCTACACGGGGACTTCAAGGCCAGCCTGGGCTCTATGAGACTTTCTCAAAAAATTTAACTTTTTAACCTATTTAACTTTGTGCTCATTTATTTGGAATGTTGGCACTTAAACTCAGAGCCTAATGCATGCTAGGCAAGTGCTCTACACTTTCTAGGCAAGCCATCCATCTCCTCTCCATCTCCCCTAGTTAGTTTGGTTGGTTTGTTTTTATTTTGTGAATCTGGTGCTTTCAGACCTTTATATTTATAGTGAGAGGGTTTCAGTTACCAATCTGCATAGTACTGCAGCCACGGCCACCTGTCGTTTAATGAACAAGTTACTTAACATGACTTTGTTTATACATTGGGAGACCAGCAGATCTCAAGTAAGAAGCATAATCCATCTCTGCGGTGACAGTTCCAAAAATGAAGCATCTCCTACAGAGGAGACGCGCCACCTGATCTCATGCCACAGCTAGTGCCTAGTATCCCCAGGTCATGATCTTATCCAGAATGTCTGGCAGTAATACTCCACCGTTTACACTGGACCTTCAGCAGACTGTGGCAGTAGTCCATCCACATTGCTGGAACAAAATACCTGAGGCTAGGTAACTTACAAAAGGAAAGTGGCTTAGGTAGCTCATGGGTTAAAAGTCATGGTGCTAGCCCTGCTGAGAGATGCATTTACAACATAACATGAAGGTGCACGGTATCACAATGCCAGGCATTTGAATTTGAGGGGGAGAGATCACGTGGTGGACCAGGAAGCAGCATCAGGGAGAATGACCAAATCTGCTCTTTTTGTTACAGTTCTCTGGAGAGAACTAAGTCAGGGCTCTGTGTTAAAAGATCAAGCCTCTGTACGTGACATTACAGGCAGGAAGCAGGAAGTAGATCCTTTAGGGTGTTAAGTTAGTGGCTTGGCTTGAAGGAGGACCCTAACCCCTCCCTTCCATTTTGTCTTCCACCTGCCTCTGCCACACAGCCTCCTCCTGCTGTGATGAACTGTGCCACCACAGCCCACAGGGTGAAATCTCTGAGCCTGAGCCAAAATTAACTTCTCCTCCTCACAACTTGATCTTCTCAGGGACTGGAAGCTGATGAATACCCAGAATCTGAGGGAATGCCCCCAAGAACCTGTGTTCTAGGAAGACATTGTGGTTAGGTCTGCAAGATGGCTTAGTGGGCGATGTCACTTGCCACCAAGCTGGGTAATCAGAGTTCAATCTCTGGCAACCACAAGTATACCATAGCGCTTGTATGTACACACACACTCATGCACACACACACAAAAGAAAAAAAATACATAAAAACTATGAGTTTCTCAAAAGAAGCTTGAGAGAGTGTGTAAAGTGTAAAATGTCCCCCTGTTTATTCAGGCAAGAACTGGGAGAGAGCCTCTCTCTGTTGTTTTTTTGTTTTTTGTTTTTTGTTTTTTGTTTTTTTTTTTTTTTTTTTGGTTTTTCGAGACAGGGTTTCTCTGTGTAGTCCTAGCTGTCCTGGAACTCACTCTGTAGACCAGGCTGGCCTCGAACTCAGAAATCCGCCTACCTCTGCCTCCCAAGTGCTGGGATTAAAGGCGTGCGCCACCACTGCCTGTCTCCGTTGTTCTTCTTACCCTGCAATGGTAGATTCATTTCTGGATCTATTATGAAGGTCAGAATTCAGATTACTTCATGTCTCCAACTGTTGGCTAAGGTCAAGTTCTGGATTCTATCTAATGTCCTTAGGATAAGCCTGTCGACAATCAACATAAGGCCTTCATGATGTCAGGAGGAGAGAGGGAAGGACTGAGATGGCCTGAAGAACAACTGGCTTCCCCAACCAGGATGTGAGTGCGTTTGGAGAGAGCTCTCTGTCTCCTGCCAGTCCTTAGTTTAGCTGAGGTGCTAGGAAGAGAGCAGGGAAAAGGGGGAGCCAAGCTGTGGTGTCAGGAGGCAGGGAGGGAGCATGGGGAGAGACTTCAGCTAGTGGCAGCTTCCCTCCTGCACTGGAGTTGGTAAACTAAGCGTCATTGCGGGTGTCACCCAACCCTGTCAGTCACAGAGGGCAGTCATTAGCCTTTAGCTGCCAATGCTTCCATCAAATTTAGTATGTAGCCAGGATGGCCTTCAACTTGTCATCCTCCAGGCTTTACTTCCCAGGCGCTGGGATTACAGTCTCATGCCACCATGTCTGGCCCTCCTTTATGCTTGAATCAATTTGTCATTAGTTTTCGTTTATTTTTGCAGTGTTGGGGGTACATGCTCTAGCACTGAGCTACACCCTAGCCCCCTATTTGTAGTTCTGAAAGTGGGGGCTACTCCACTGCAGGGAGGCATCAGCTGCTCTTTGACCACATCTTATGGGAGGTGACACAACACTGGTTTCCTAATCATGTAAAGATGATTTAATTTCAACACAGGACTGACTTCTGTACAGAAGATAATTTGATGTTTTAGGAATTCGTGGTAGGCATTTCTTCCATCCTTGTGGTCAAACAGATTGACAGAGGGTAAGCCAGTTGCATCTGCCTCCTGGTTCCTGACCATTCGTCAAGAAGGCATTTCTGGCTTCTGGGTCAACAGGCCTTGCTCCTCAGGAAGAAGACCTGGCTGTAACTGTTGGGAAGCAGGCTGGCTTTTCATTGTACAGGCCTTCCCCAACCGTGCCTGAACTGTTTCCAAATCTAGAATGTTCCAAATATCCTCTCTGCATCTTCCTGATCCCCACACTTAACTACTGTCTTTGTACAACAGAGAAGCAAACTCCACTATAAAACAGCTGGATTTGGGGGAGACAGAGACCAGTATGAGGAAAATCCATCCCAACCCTCTTCCTCCAGGGCCTGAAGTCTTCATTTCAATATGAGTTCTGGAGGACAGTGGTGTCTCCTTTCCTCAAGAGTCTGTGCTGCCCCTCAGGCTAGGGGTAAGGTTCAGCCAGCAATGCTACTGGGAGACACTGGCATCTGGATACCCTGGCTTTTGTGCTGGCCTCCTACCCATGTTCAGCAAGTACAGCGGGTGCTCTCACTGGGGACATGAGCCACAAGAACTGGGCTGGAATCCTGGGAAAAACCTTGTTGGGCACTCTCCCCGTACAGGTGCAGGCTGTTGCGGGCAATTAACTCCTTCGCCATGAGCACAAAGACTTCATCTATGTTCCTGGACTCCTTGGCAGACGTCTCCAAGACAGCCAGGAGGCCATACTTCTCGGCCAGTGTGCAGGCATCCTCAAACAGGACATGCCGATTCTCCCACAGGTCTGATTTGTTCCCTGCGGGTGAAAGATGTGTAAATGTAACACTAATGAGTAACAGAACCTGTCTTTATCCAAAGTGAACCTTCTTCCTCCTCCCCTTCCCTTTTCTTTGTACTTAAAAAGGTTGTTTTTTAAAAAAGATTTATTTATTTATTTATTTATTTAATGTATGTGAGTACACTGTCGCTGTCTTCAAACACACCAGAAGAGGGCATCAGACCCTGTTAAAGATGGTTGTGAGGCACCAAGTGGTTGCTGGGAATTGAACTCAGGACCTCTGGAAGAGCAGTCAGTGCTCCTAACCACTGAGCCATCTCTCCAGCCCCTTAAAAAGTTCTTTTAAAATTGCATTTATTTCTTGTGTTGGAGTGCAGTGCATTCACATGCCACGGCACATATGTAGAGGTCAGAGGTCAACTTTCAAGTGTTATTTCTTTTGGGGGATTGAACTCGTCTTAAGCTTTAGTAGCAAGCGCCCTTATCACTTAGTCATCTTGCCTACCCACTCTGTGCTCTTTGAGACAGGTTCTCATGTTGCCCAGGCTAGTCTGAACCTTGGTATACAGTCACAATCCATAAGGTGTTAGTCCAGACCTCTCTATGCTCTACAGAACGACAAATGTACCAGACGTGAATCTGGCAAATCCTAAACTCTGAAATATCTGTCCCTAGCCACCATGCCCAGCCCTTTGACATTTTAATAAGAGAAATTCCATAAAGCAGACAACAGTATATAATCTACCACAAGAAGTTGCCTACTCTTTTTAGAGACAAGGTCTCAGTGAATTTGGACCTCACTGATAGATAGAATGGCTGGCCAATGAACTTGGTGGATCCTCCTGTTTCTCCTTCCCAGCGCTAGGTTACCGATGTGTGCCACAGCGCCTGCCTTTGGCCTTGGTTCTGATGATCTGAGCTGATGTCCTCTGGCTTTTGTTGACTTTGCTGACTGAACTATCCCCCACCCCCACCGTTTAAAGAGAGTTCACTATCTCTTCCTCATGCTACCCTTGAGCTCTCAATTTTCCTGCCTCAGCATCCAAAGACCTGGGATTATATGACCGTGCTCGTCCTCAGACTCTCAGGATCTCCTAAGAGTCGACTACTGAGGGACGCAAGCCGAGCACCGGCAGAGTTGGGTCAGGAAGAGGACTGCTTGGAACACATCCTACCGATCAGCATGATGACCAAGTTGGCGGCTCCATATTTTTCTATCTCATGGATCCAGTGAGGGACAGATTCGAATGTGGACCGCCGTGTGAGGTCATAGGCGATGATGGCTGCGTGGGCACTCCGGTAGTAGCTTTGGGTGATGGTACGGAAGCGCTCCTGGCCTGCTGTGTCCCACACCTGCATCTGCAGAAGGATGGAGGCCATGACAGGAGTTCTAGCAGCATGGACATTCCTTCGTTTAAGACATCATACAAACAGTTTCCCATGGGCTGGCAAGATGACTCAGTGGGTAAAGGTGCTTCTGCCAAATCTCTTTTTTTTTTGGGGGGGGGGGGTTGAGACAGGATTTCTCTGTATAGCCCTGGCTGTCCTGGAACTCACTCTGTAGACCAGGCTGGTCTCTAACTCAGAAATCCTCCTGCCTCTGCCTCCCAAGTGCTGGGATTAAAGGCGTGCGCCGCCGCCGCCGCTGCCGCACCCCCCCCTCCCCGAGCTACTGCCAAATCTAATGAGTTCAATTCCTAGGACCCCTATTGAAGGGAAGGAGCCGACTCTGGGAGGTTGCCCTCCTTTCACAAACACACCGTGGCAGGTGTGCTGGCACAGCCAGAGGCACACCCTGCACATAAACAATATAAGTTTTTTTAGGAAAAAAAAAAAAAAACAAATGAATTCTGGGGTCTTATTTCAACCCATTCAGATTCAGTAGGGACCTGCCAAAATGTGCTCTCCCGGTTAGCAGTCGCCCTGAGGGTCTCTTCCACTGATGGAGGATGTATTTATTTCTGAATCTTTTCTTTTGACTGTTGACCTCAAACATCCCTTAGCCTAGATTTTTTGATTCATATTTCAAGTTTACCCATTGGGAAGAACTCTGGCAAAGGGCATGGCATAGGCTGAACTGAACTGGTTTTAAAGGATCACTCAGAATGCTCACATTCTGTAGCATCCTTACTTCCTTACAATATGTTTCAGGTTATTGTCTGAGACATCAACCACATCAGCACCAACTCACACAGCCTCCAATAAAGAAAAATACTTTAGAATCATTTTATGTGTATTTTGCATGCATGTGTGTGTGTGTGTGTGTGTGTGTGTGTGCACATGCACCTACACCACATGTGTGCCTAGTGTCCACAGAGGCTAGAAGAGGGCATCAGATACCCCAGAACTGGAGGTGAGACAGCCTGAAACTGGAGGTTGTGAACTGGAATAGATTGTTGTGAACTGCCATGTGGGTGTTGGGACTCAAACCTGGGTCTTTTACAAGAGAAGCCAGTGCTGTTAACTACTGAGCTGTCTCTCCATCCCTGTGTATAAGTTTTTGTTTTTAAGATAAAGTCTCATATGGTCCAGGCTGTCCTTGAACTCAGTATCCAGCTGAGGTTGATCTGAAACTCGTGATTTTCCTGCTTCCACCTCCCAAGTGCTGATATCATAGGCATGAGTCTCTATACCTGGCACTGTTCACCTCATATGTCATACCATTTATGTAAAAACGGATCTTTAACCTGGCTTGGTATCTGTAATTCTAGCTACTCATAAGGCCGGGGCAAGAGGATCACAAGTTCAAAGCCTGCCTGTACTATAAAGCAATTTCAGTACCAGCCTGACTTAGCCAGACACTGTCTCAAATGTAAAATTTAAAAAAATCCTAAGATGAAACTCAGTGATACGGTGTTTCCTTAACATGTACATAGCCCTAGTTACAATCTATACTATCAGAAAAAAGTGTATGTCTAGGGGTGGGGGGGCCATGCACCATGGTGTATATGTGGATGTCAGAAGATGTAGAATCTTTTGTGAACTGTATGGAAGCATCACCTGTCAATAAAAAACCCTATGGCCAATGAGCTGAGGCAGGAAATAGGAGGTGGGACTTCCAGCAGAGATAGAGAATAAATCTGGTAGAGTCAGGCCTGAGGGAGATCTGCCGCAGACTCTGAGGAAGACTGTATCATAAAACTGAGGACCAGGTAACCAAAGATGTGGAAGACATAGAATGATTTAAACATTAAACAGGTTAGATAAGTATTTAGCTAGTCAGGTAGCAGACCAAGGCTATTGGTGTAGGCATTTATTAATAAATAATTAGTCTCAAAGTTATTTCTGAGAACAAAGTGGCTGAGTGGAAAGCCCACAAGTACAAGAAGATAACTTGTGTCTAGGCATCAGGATTGGTGGCAAGTGCCTTTATCTGCTGAGACATCTTGCCAGCTCCTCTCCCCTTTTATCTGTTAGTGAAAATTTGTTAATAGGCCACCAAACAGGAGAGAATAGAAAAAAATGAGTCTTCCTACACTGGGATTCAATAATTATTAAGATTTCCCTTTTTGGGAATTCCCTTGTACTGTTCTTTGATAGCCAATCCCTTCAGCTGAACTTATATTAAAACACAGTAGCTGTTTTTTTTTTTTTTTTTTTTTTTTTTTTTTTTTTTTTTTTTTTTTCCCAGACAGGGTTTCTCTGTGTAGCCCTGGCTGTCCTGGAACTCACTCTGTAGACCAGGCTGGCCTCAAATGCAGAAATCTGCCTGCCTCTGCCTCCCAAGTGCTGGGATTAAAGGCGTGAGCCACCATCGCTTGGCTTCTTTTTAGTTTTTGAGACAGGGTCTCTCTAGGTAACCCTGGATGGCTTGGGACTCACTAAGCAGACTGGCTGCTATCTGTCACATTTCCTGTCATCCTCCTGCCTCTGCCTTTGGAATTCTGGACTTACTACTTCTCCAAGCTACAAATAGACATTCATTTACATAATCACAACACCAGCATCATTGCCAACAATTTCCTGGTGTCATCTAATATTGATACCATATAAAAATTACCCAACGATCCTAAAAAATGTCTTCTTTTTTTTTTTTTTTTTTCAAGACAGGATTTCTCTGTGTAGCCCTGGCTGTCCTGGAACTCACTCTGTAGATCAGGCTGGCCTCAAACTCAGAAATCTGCCTGCCTCTGCCTACCAAATGCTGGGACTAAAGGCATGCGTGACTGACTTTGTTCTTACAAAATTGGTGAAGCAAGTTTTTTTTCTGGTCTGTGACCACTTTTTATATTTGGTCATTGTGGTTTTTTGTTTGTTTTTTGGTCTGTTTATTTACTTACTTTTTAAAGATTTATTTATTTTATGTATATGAGCACACTATTGCTCTCTTCAGACACACCAGAAGAGGGCATTAGATCCCATTATGGATGGTTGTGAGCCACCATTTGGTTGCTGGGAATTGAACTCAGGACCTCTGGAAAAGCAGTCAGTGCTCATAACCACTGAGCCATCTCTCTAGCCTCCTTGTCTGTTTATTTTTGAGACATGATCTCATACAGCTCTGACTGGCCTCAGACTCACAGAGATCCAACTGCCTCTGCCTAAAGCATGTACTACTACATGTAGCTCTGATTATTTTTGAGACAGGGTTCTTATTATGTGGCCCAGCCTGGCTTGGCACTCAATATGTGGCCCAGGCTGGCCTTAATCTTTTTTCTTAGTCTTACACTGGGATTATGGATATGTACCATGACATGGTTGCTGGTCTTCTTCATAGACATTTATCCATGTTCTTCTCATATTAAAGAAACTAGCCCTTTCTCATGTTGCAAATATTTCCAGTTTGTCAATCCTCTTTTGACTGTTTATCCTATATTTGGACTGTAGAAATTATGACCTTTAGGTAGACTTAGCAATATTCTCTCTCTCTCTCTCTCTCTCTCTCTCTCTCTATATATATATATATATATATATATATATATATATATATATATATATTTTTTTTTTTTTTTTTCCAGAGCTGAGGACCGAACCCAGGGCCTTGTGCTTGCTAGGCAAGTGTTCTGCCAACTGAGCCAAATCCCCTAACTCCAAGCAATATCCTTTTTAAGGCTTCTGTGTTTATACCTTACTTAAAATGGGGACTCTGGCTGACTAACACAATGAAGCTACCCCTGGGTCCCCTCTCACCTTCACTTTCTTGCCATCGATCTCGAGGGAGCGCACGGTGAAGTCCACCCCAATGGTGTTCTGCTGTGACTCACTGTAAACTCCAGATTTGAAATGCTGAACCACACAGGTCTTCCCCACATTGGAGTCCCCAATAAGGATGACCTTGAACAAATAGTCCACATTCTCATCCACTGTTCTGGCTAGGCTGGAAAATTGCATGGTTCTGGCTTCCTAGAACACAACCAGGGAGGAAAGACAGCATTTAGTTTTTTTGGGGGGGAGCACCTGCCAGGCTCCAGGACTGAGGAGATTACCTTTACTTTCTCTCTCTCTCTCTCTCTCTCTCTCTCTCTCTCTCTCTCTCTCTCTCTCTCTCTTTTTGAGACAGGGTTTCTCTGTGTAGCCCTGGCTGTCCTGGAACTCACTCTGTAGACCAGGCTGGCCTCGAACTCAGAGATCCGCCTGCCTCTGCCTCCCGAGTGCTGGGATTAAAGGCGTGCGCCACCACTGCCCGGCCACCTTTACTTTCTTGCCTTAGAAGGAGAAAAGCTCCATCAAGCTCCATCAATTGTGGCTCTCACAGAGCAAATATTCTCCTGGGTGAAGGATGCCAGCGACTGGTCAGTTGTAGGGAGTTGTCCAATAAATCCACACCCCTGGAATAGGTGGACACCAAAGGCTGTTCTTTGATGGGAATAACATGTAGTCAACTCTGCCCGATTACAGAACTAAGGAAATCCCAGTCCTGAAGATGAGGTGCCCAAAGACTGGGACAGTGGAGGTAATGCCTCCAGGCACTAGAAGACTGCTTATGACAACTGACAAGATCTGGCTGAGAAGCCAGTTTAAGGAAGACTCACCTGTCTGTGAGTATATGTGAGTATATGTGGCTGAAGAGGCTAGAGGGACTGAGTGCCTTGGAACCAGAGCGACAGGCAGTTGTGAGCTTCAAGTGGATGTTGGGAATTGAACTCAGGGCCATCTGTCCAGCACCCATGTGGTCTTTTTATTCTAGGTAGTACTCCCCATTTTCCTCAACTAGGAAATTAGAATTTTGAGGATATTCCAAATTAAAACTGTAATTAGAACGATTAGGCAAGGTCGTGTGTGGTGACACACAACTTTAATCCCAGCACTCAGGAAGCAGAGGTAGGTAGATCTTTATGAGTTCAAGGCTAGCCTGGTATAAATAGCAAGCTCCAAGATAGCTAAGGCTACATAGTGAAACTCATGTTTGAATGTGTTTGAAAGAATATTATGGGAACATTGAGTATGAAAAAGAAAATAATTTATTAAAGGTTTCTAATGATGGTATTTGCTGAACTTTACCAGAATTACTTATTCCAGACCTGCTATATATGTATGTGTGTATGTATATATCTCTATCTATCTATCTATCTTTAATTTATAGGGCTGGAGAAATGACTCAGTAGTTAAGAGCATTGGCTGCTCTTTCAGAGAACCCAGGTTTGTTTCTTAGTACCCCCATGGCATCTCACAATCATCCATAACTCCAGTTTTTGGGGATTCCATGCTGCCTTCCATCCTCTGTGGGCACTGTATGCATGGTGGGTACTGTATGTATGCAGAACACAGACACATATTCAGACAAAACACCCAAACACACAAGATAAAAATAAATACATTAGAAAAAATTTATTTATTTATTTTTATCTCATGTGTGTTCAAGGTGGATGGCAGCTGAGGAGGACACATGAGGCTGATGTCTGGCTGCCTCATGGTGTGTACACACATGAACACACACAAAGAAAAATTAAGACAACAGATACACATGTGCATGTTTTCCAGGTGAATCTGATGAGGTTTGAGACCCGTCAGTCAATACATCAATCACCTGAAACAACTGCATCCCGGCTTTCAGCATCTTGTTTCAATTGTCTCCTGTGCTTACTTACATAGCTTCAGTCTCAAGGACCTCTGTTTCTCTTCAGTACAATTGTGCCCAGTACAAGTGGCAGCTCTTCCATGAACTGAAACCTGTCTCCCTGGGATTCCTATCTGTCAATCTCAGAGTCCCCTTTGCTTTGCAACACATTGAATTTCTAATCCACATAACAACTCAGCAGATATTGGAAGCAGCCAGCATATCCCTGGAAGGGCAGGTACTTAGGCATTTAAACCATCCTTCACTTATTTAGTTAGGTCTCTCCACCAAGTATCTCATGAGACCAAAACACCCCCTTTGATGATCGGAGTTGAGGTTGTGTAAATTGCTTCTACCTTATGACACCTTCATATCTCCCTGATTTATTTTTGGTTTTCTCTGATCTCATAGAAAACTCTCATGTCTATATTGACAGACATATAAAAATGCACACAAATGCTCATGTCTATTTTGGCAGACAAAAATGCACACAAATATCGAGTCTATGTGCAGAAATCAAAGGCTTTAAGGAGGTAAGGAATGGTCTAGAACTTCTGTTTGGATGTCCCTGAAATCACACGCAAAACTGATCCAGCAGACAAGAGACACAATCAAACCGTTTTTTTTTTTTTTTTTTTTTTTTTTCCTTCCGTGTCTTTTCAACTGAAGAAAGCCATTCTTCTTCCGGTATCTTATCATGGTAACTTGAGCTGAAACCTTGTTTCCAAGTCCCCTTTTTGTTTTTTCCCCTTCAAAGTGCCCGGGACTCCACAGAAGCCCCCTTTAAACTAGCATATAGGAGAAACCAGCAGAGTCCTCCCAGACAAAACCATTCCACAACCTCGCCCCCTTCACCTCCTGGGTCCACCTGTTGCTTACCTGGGCACTCTCTCACCTCGCTGGTGAGCAGGTAGTTTTTACTTTTTCTTCTGGTTTCCTCTGCAGCCCTCAGTCGTCCTCTTCTTCCTCTTGCCTTGCAGCGCGGTGGGAACTTAAGTTCCGGCCCCTGGCGTCAGGTTTGGTGGCCAGAGAAAGCGAAAGGGAAACAAGGGCAATCCCTCCCACCTGCAAGGAGCCTGAAGTCCCAAGGTGAGGTGCTGGCTAGTACAGGGCCCAGCGCACGACAGCTAGCTTTCCTGCCAGAATTCATCAGATCAGGAGAAAGCGCAGAGAATTGCCTTTCTCTCAACTGACACCCGCTAAGCTACCCTGTTTCTTCTTTTGCTCTGCATCCTTCACCGTACATCCTGTCTGATGCACTTGTTTGGCTGGGCTGAGAGGCTGTTAACTGAGATGACCGCCGACTTAAAGGAGGATACTGATCTGGGTCTTGAGTGACTTGTTTTGAGAAAGTTCCTGGAAGAAAGGAGGTGCCCAAGCAGCTTAAAAAAGTAAAGCAAGGGTCCACAAGATGTCTCCAAGGGTAAAAACTGTCAAGCTTGAAGACCTGAATTCTAGCTCCAGGACCAAACTATTGGCAAGTCGTTTTCTGACCACACGTACATGCACGAAGACATGTACACATGCCAAAGAAATAAAAGTAAAATAAAAAAAACAAAAAACGAAATAAAAATTCTAAATCAACCAAACAAAAAGGCCCCGAATTAAAAGAACTTAGAGCAGTGGGGATTTAGATTACTGGTAGAATATTTGCCTAGGAAATTCAAGGCCCTGGGTTCTGTTTCCAGCACCAAAAATAAAATAACAAATAAAATAAAGGTGCTTTACTGCATGTGGGGGTGCAGGGAGGAAGTGTTACTTAAAAGTTTTACCACACAGTAGAGGCTAATTTTTAAGTGTGAGAAAACCTAGAGCCGATTAGTCCTTGATGTTGGCAGTAAGAGCAAAGACCTGTGGTAAAGTTTCTATTCCTACCCCAAGAATCTATCAATTCTAGACTCTATTAATTAACTACCTTCAGAGCCTATCACAAGAACTAGATTTTCAAGCCGGAGCGATGGTTCAGCAGATAAGAATGCTTACTACTCTTCCAGAGGACTTGAGTTCAGGTCTCAGCATTCATGTAATACAGGCCTGAAATAGGTGACAATTGTCCCTCGTTCAAGAACAACTCGTCTGTGATGCCTTCAAATAACCTTTAAGTTGTGACTCCTCTTACCCCAAATCCCACCCACACAACGATTTTTTTCAGGGATATCTCTTTTAAGCAAGGTAACTCCAAACTGGGTTAGTTTCTCACTCTATCCAGAGAAAAAGACACTGTCACATGCTGCTGCTGGCTGTGGCTTTCAGAGCCGCTGTTGCTGTCACATGTGTAACTTGGAAACTGGTTTTAGGTCAAGATCGACCACAGATGCGTGGGCTGGGGCAGGAAATGAGGACCTGCAATGTCAGTGTCAGAGAGGGGAGCTGTAAATGTTTCCTTTCTTTGTTTTGGTGATGATTACTGTTTAAGTCCATTGTCTCAGACCCAGCCCACATTACACACATTACACACATTACACACCTAGAGAGCACCTAGAGGTCAAAATCAAATGTTAAATAGCCCACCGGATGCCCTTCTACTTAATTTTTATTTTTTTTCAATTAATTAATTCTTACTTATGCGAGTGGGTGTGTCTCTGTGGGTGTACATGCCATATGTTCGGATGTTCAAGGAGACCAGAACATGGCAAAGGATCCCTTGGAACTAGAACTATGGCAGGTTGTGAGCTGCCTGATATGGGCGCTGGGGACTGAACTCAGGTTCTCTACAAGAACAGCAATTGCTCTTAACCACCGAAACCTCTCCCCAGCACCTTCATCTCCTCTTCTACTTCCTTTTAAATCCACAAGTGGAAAACTGAAATGGGTACAATCTGGAAATCTTCTTACTAGGTTTTACTTTTTGTCCACATCTTTTACCTGAGGCTCTTTCCTTGGCCACCTAAGTGGATGTGTCCCTCCCTTACCTGACCTTACCTGACTCTCCCTCCCTTTTCTTCTTTTATTTTACAGTGTAAGGTGTTTTGCTTGCACGTATATCTGTGCACCGTGTGCGTGCCTGGTACTGGAGGAGGTCAGACAAAGGCCTTGAATCCCGTGGAGTTACAGATGGTTGTGAGGTACCATGTAGGTGCTCAGGTTCTGGGGAAGAACAGCCAGCTCTCCAGCCCCTCATTAAGGCATGCATCCTAAGCTGTAAAACAAACAAATTGATGTCTCTGTGTTGGGGTTTGAGGCTGCTGAGCTACTTTTAGGTGACCCTAAGGCTTTCTGCATTGGCTCACTACTGCAGCATCTCCACTGCTCGGGGATCTTGGGTCTCTTGCTGTGGCTTCAGTTTTCCTAACCGGAACCCTTCAGGGTTTTAGTAAAGTTTGGCTAAAAGTTGATGTGCAAGTCAAGAGAAGTTTGGTGGATGCCACTAATGCCGTAAGATTAACTGTGAAATGAACCCAGGTCCAGGAATGCCCCCAAAAGCAACATTTATCATACTTGACCACATGGAGGTGTTTCTGGAGCCTACTACTTACATGCATGTTTTGTGTTTATCATGACTTTTTGGAATCTTGCTGGGAGTGTTGGAAGGAAGTGGTTTTGTTTGTATGTTTGTTTGTTTTTCTTTTCTTTTTTTTTTTTTTTTTTTTTTGGTTTTTCGAGACAGGGTTTCACTTTATTTGTTTTATGGGGTGCTGAGCTGTGAATACAGACAGGTGAATGAATGTTCTTACCTATATGGATAACTACATTTAATTAAAAAATAATCTAAAACAGAATAAAGCCTCCTCTTGAAAAAAAAAGGGCAGCCCAGCTGTTCTTCTCAAATTATATCTCTCACTCATTGCGCTTCTCAGGTAACATTTCTGGACCTAGTCCTCTCCTGCAGGAGCTCAGTTAAACCCTACCAGTGGACTTCGCAGCTTGCGGGTAAAGCGGCACTGGAGGACTACAGCTCCCAGCATGCAGCTGTATGCGAGGTCACGTGAGCGTCCGGAAGCTCTGGCCACATCCCGCTGGGTGAGGTGGCGGCGGGGGCGGCGGAGCAGAGTCTAGCGGAGCGGGTGCTTCGGCGGGTCTCAGGTGCGAGCCTGCGTGCGTTCGGGTGCTTGGGGTCCTGGCCGGGTTGGGCGCGCGGTGGGCTTCAGGTGTGGGATGCGCGGGCAGCTGGTGGGTGTGGCGGCTGGGTCGCTGCTGGCAGCTGGCCCCCACAATCGGTCCTGATTGAACCCCGATCGGGACCCCACCGGAGCTCCTGGTGCTGCCGCTGTGCGGTCCTGAGGCTGTGTGCACCGTAGAGGGAGGAGGACACCAGAGAGGGAAAGTGGCCTCAGACCAGCCCAGCCCACGCAGTCCTCCAGGGTGGGGGGCACTTGTTCCCCTCGGCCCACCGGTCTTGGATCTTGGGACATTTGAACTGAAGAAAATGAAGCCCAGGGGAAGGGTTCATGGTTTAGCAAGAGGAGGGCCAGGTTTCAGGTAGTGTGGGAGGCTTTTGGATAGGATGCACGGAGGTCAGAGAAGGAGAACGGACTTCGTGGAGAAACTAGGGTTTTGTTTTCTAGTAATTACCACGACCTCAGTTAAGGAATTCGGCTCTGCTTCTTGTTCGAATGCCAGACTTTGGTTGTTCTTATTTGCAGAGTGTGGCCTGTTCTTAATTTCGATAAGACAATGGGGATGTGTGCACTTAGTTTTAACATTTTCTGCAATATGTTAAGCGATGCCGTGATAATTACTGAAATGTTTAGAGGATGCGTAGTTACCAGGGCGAGCCTCTTTAACCATTGCTTGGTATCTTCACACACATTTCTGTTTACAAAACAATCGCTGATGAAGAGAACGCCTTGACTGCCTTGATAGTTGAATTATTTCTTTGCCATTTGCCAGATGTTTCCTGTACAACAGACTTTACCCTAAAAACCCAGTAAATCGTTTCATTTAATCCTTAAGTGAGGAAAGCGAGCCTCGGAGAAGTAAATGGACTTGAACCTTAGTGTCAGAGCTCACTGTGTTTCAGGAGCAAGTTCAGTGTTCATTGTGTAAGGTTCTGGATGAGCACCTGGTCATCAGTGAGGATGACATCCCGTTGCAGTGATCACTGGCACGATTAGTGCTTTGTCCGAAGGATGGAGAAGAAATAGTTGTCTTTGAAACATGCCCAAAACTAGAAAATAGGGAGAAGTTGGCCTTAGGAACCCTAGTATAAATGGATGTGTTTTCAGGAACCCTGAAACAGATAGCTATGTCCTTAACATCTGTGGTAATGAGGCAGCTTTAAGAAAAAGTGTGTGTGTGTGCGCGCGTGTGCATGCGTGCGCATGTGAGGTAAGTGTGTGTGTTGACAAGTGTCAAATAGTCCAGGTAACCACTATTTCCGTGTGTAACTGAAGATGTCCTTGACGTTCTAATCTTCCTGTCTCTGGAGGGTGGATAGTGTGCACCTCCATGTCAGGTATCATGGGTGCTGGTCAAGCACTCCACCACTGAACCAGGCCATGCTTTTAAGTCAGGCTCTCGAATGAATGTGTGCTTTGCAGCTCTGTAATCCAGGCTGGCCTCATACCTGGAGTCTCCCTGCTGGGATTGTAGGAGTATACACCTGGGAAGGCTTGAGTTTTGAAAAGAGAAAGGATGTATATGGTACCAGTAAATAGCTTCCAGTTAGATGATGAGAGCTCAGAAAGATGCTGTGTGAGTGTGAGCATTAGCACACAAATGACAGCATATGCAGACCTGTGAAAGGGCCAGACTCACCGATCCGGCTAGTGCTTGCCTACAGACCAGCACTCTGAGTACACGTAATCTTCTTACTTCGCACATGTTAAAATCAAATCCTTGGGAGGCAGATGATTGCCAGCTGTGTATATCTGAGGATGTTAGGGAGCCACATTTGTTTATAAGTTGGACTTTTCCCATCCCAAGCTACATACCAGAGAGATTAAGCCGTGGTAATTCTAATTATCATGTTTTCCACAGCCTGAGGTGTTCTCTCTCTCTCTCTCTCTCTCTCTCTCTCTCTCTCTCTCTCTCTCTCTCTCTTTTTGGTTTTTCGAGACAGGGTTTCTCTGTGTAGCCCTGGCTGTCCTGGAACTCACTCTGTAGACCAGGCTGGCCTCGAACTCAGAAATCTCCTGCCTCTGCCTCCCAAGTGCTGGGATTAAAGGCGTGAGCCACCACCGCCCGGCTGGTGTTTTCTCTTTGAACTTTTCTACTTACACATCTGAAAATACCCAGCAAGCTGACTATGATTGTATTTGCAAAGTACCTATCAGGATCCTGGTACCTTATAGGTGTTCAACTAAAGAAATCATTGACAATTTTTTGTTTTTTTTTAAATCTAAGTGCTCTGGGTGGCCTCGTGGACACAGCTGTTGACTTAGGACAGAGAAAGATACTGTGTCTTTTTTTTTTTTTTTTAATGGAGTTTCTAGATGAACAATAAACATGCAAATCATTAAAGAAACAGAAATGGGGACTAGAAATATTTATTTATTTATTTATTTATTTGTGCTGGAACTTGAACCCACAACCTTGCATGTGTATGCTAGGCAAGTGCTCTCTACCTGGGTGCTCAGACTTTTTACCTCCATCTCCTTCCCTCATAGGTGGGGCAGTGTGCCACAATATCCTGTTAATGGGACCATTTTATCTGTCTGTCTGTCTGTCTGTCTGTCTGTCTAAGAAAGGGTCTCACTGTAAAGCCTTGACAGGCCTAGAACTTGCTTTGCAGAGCAGGCTGACTTGGCAAACACATTCAGTTCTGCTTACTCTTGTGGGATTAGAGATGTTCATTACCACACACCTGGCCCCAAGGGGAACTGTTTTTTGATGAGTTGTCTGGGCAGCCACTTAGAGAGGTGACATCTGAGAAATGAGGCAAGAAAGGGAGGAGCTATTGAAGGAACCAAGAGCAAAACACAAAGGCCTAGAGGAGGAGGCTTGGTGGGTTCAGGGGTTGGAGTTGGGGGTAGGTGGAGTGAGGGTTGGGGAGCGAAGGAGACAAGTGGACAAAGAGCAGATTATGGTGTGACAGAGGACTGTGAATTCAGCTGCCCAGGATGGGACTGATAAAATAGACAGTTTGTTGATGTAATGGGAACTGTATATGCCGAGAAGCAGCGGGTGGGCAGGTGCTGAGAAAATAAACTGCTTCTGAATGAAGAAGCAGAGGTGGGTGAATCAGCACACGGCCCCAGTGAAGGAGAAAAAGTATCAAATTGTGTGTTCTGTGCTTGGAGGTCTGTTTATCTGAAGGGGCTCAGCCTATGGTCAGTGCAGAGATACGGAAAGAAAGAGAAAGAAAGAAAGAAAGAAAGAAAGAAAGAAAGAAAGAAAGAAAGAAAGAAAGAAAGAAAGAGGGAAGGAAGGAAGGAAGGAAGGAAGGAAGGAAGGAAGGAAGGAAGGAAAGAAGAGAATCTGCTCTGACAAGGTATTTGGAGACAAGGGGAGCCTTGGACTCCACTGTCTACTGACTGTTTCATACCTTTTGGTCTGCTGTGTGGTTTGGATATTTGGTGTCATCCTGCAAAGTTCATTTGTTGACATCATGGTCACCAGGTGGCAGTGCTGTTGTGTGTGATTGTTTCACTAGGATGCTAACTTCATCAGTACTTCAGACTCAACAGACTCTTAGGAGGTCATGGGGCCTGCCTTTGTCTGCTGGCTTGATGCTACCTTTGCTTCCTTGGCTGCTATGAGGTGAACATCTTTCTCCCGCTATGCCCTTTCATCCCAAAGTTCTGCCGTATCATAGGCCCAGAGTCAGTTGAACCAAGTATAGACTGACGTCTCTGAAGCTGTGAGTCAATGTATGTCCTTCTCTTAAGTCGTTTGCATCAGGTATTTGTCACATGTTGGGACAGCTAACACATTTTCCTGGCTTGTTTATTACCAACCGTCAACTTTTCCAACTCAGTCAGACCCCTACCAGCCCTTGCTATTCCGTACCCCTTAGTCATTCTTATCTCCTTCAGGGGACTAAGACAGACAGACAGACTGAGAAGGCTCTGCGAAGAGTTTGGTTTTTTAAAATCTATCTCTAGGAAAGCCATCACAGGTTTTAAAGGGAGGCTGATTTATCACCCATCTTTTATTTGGGGGGGGGGGGTGCTAATGATGAATGGGGGAGAGGGTGCCACTAGGTCAGCACACTACCATTATGTTGAATCTTAGCCCTTGATTTCTGTGTTTTGGGGATAGTCTTTCTGTGTAGCTCAGGCTGACCTTAAAATCAATAATCTTGCCTCAGGCTCCTAAGTGCTGTGTTTACATCTTTGCCACCCTGCCTGATGGTATGATTGATGTTGTAAGATGTATTTTTTGCTAATGTGTGAGGAATTGTTTGTGGGTGGAATCGTATAGGAAGAAAAGTCCTGTTACAGTAGACAGGTGATAGATCGGGGAAGGTCGTCGTAAGGTGGTGGCAGGGAGAGTAAGTAAAAAGGTATTTAGTGGGCTGGAGAGAGGGCTCAGTGGTTAAGAGCACTGACTGTTCTTCCAGAGGATCTGAGTTCAATTCCCAGCAACCACACAGTGACTCACAACCATATGCAGTGGGATCTAATGCCCTCTCTGGCATGTCTGAAGAGAGCGACAGTGTACTCACATACATAAAATTTTAAAAAAGTATTTAGTAATGGGCTGGGTGTGGAAGCTCAGAGAACAGGGAAAATAAAGATTGAACCCTATTTCTTACTTTGTCCACTGGAGGATGGAAGCGCTATTTCTGAGGTGAGGAATCCCAGGGGAGGGATAGATCTGTGGAGGGCCAGTCATGCAGTCAGTTGGTTAGTGGCATAAGCCTGGGAGGCATTGGTATAAAGCCACAGGCCTGGGTGACAGAGCAGGAAAAGATACTGGAGTTTAGAAAGGGAAGAGAGAAAGCTCTGCCTCAAAGCTGAGGAGGCAGAGCTGTTAGGGAAGTGTGGGAGGCTTGCTGGGCAGTGGTGCTTGCCCTTTGAGGTTTGCGGTTTGAATCTGAAGTCAGCCCGCTTGTGTGATTTTTTTTTTTTCTGACAGACCTCAGCTGTGAGGATACAGGGAAGGAAGCAGGCCAGGCCTGGGAGAATGGAAGACTCACTGGGGAGGTGGCATGTAATCTGGTAAGGAAGTGTGGGTAAGGGAGGAAGGAGCCCGGCTGGGTGAAATGAGTGTTGGAACGAAGTATGTAATGCAAGCACTCTGGAAGGCAAGGGAGTTTAGAAAGCTTGTGGGAGCGGATGCCAGGCCTGAGTTTCACCCATGGAGTGAGGCTTCTTGGGGACACAGGCACAGGGCAAGTGAAGAAGACAGGGCTGCAGAAGGGTCTTGGGCGGGGAGGGCGGGGAGGGCGGGGATTCTTTCCTCTTCTGGTTGCTTGCACAAGCTCTGAAAGCCAAGGGGAAGGTCCTGTGGAACAGGAGCTGTCCAGTGTGGAGGGCTGGCTCTGGAAGTGAGTAGGCAGCAAGACCTTCAGAGGAAAACGGGTTAGTGCAGCCCTGGGGACAAGGTGGGCAGGACCCCTTGAGGTTTGAAGCAGGTAGGCTGTGATAGGGGTGGTGACTTCTTGAGAGGCATGGAGACAGCCACGTGTCTGTAAGGCTATGGATTAGTTAGCTCTCTCTGGGTTCCCAGAAAGCCTGGTAGGAGGGTAGGCTGGACAGTGGTACAGACTGTGTAGGAGCGGTAGGTACTATTATATGGTTTCTCTCCTACCAGCCTCTTTTTCATTGTCTGTGGACTTTGATTCAAGTGTTACTAGTACAGAACATTTTCATTTAAAACATTTATCTATTTATTCACTCATTTATGTATTTATCTATGTATGATGTGTGTGTGTGTGTGTGTATGTATGTATGTATGTATGTATGTATATATGTATGTATTGAGATAGGCACCTGCCTTAGTCTCCCAAGTAAGGGCATTACAGCACTGCCTCACCATCTCCAGCTCAAGATACTTTTAAAGGCTTGCTATATTTGGGTTAGAACAAACTGTAAATATCTCTGTAGAAATGAAATAGTGGGTCATCCACATAACCCCAGCACTCAGGGAAGAGCCTTTGAGGCAGAGTTGCTTCAAGTTCCAGACCAGCCTGGGCAACAGAGTGAGACAATGTTTAAAGATAAAAAAAAAAAAAAAAAAAAAAAAAAAAGTAGAAGTTTAGGAGTAACAATGTAACAATTTAGGGAACTAGTAAATCCCAAAGCAGCATAGCATACGGAGACACCATCTCCAGATGTGTGGCAGGGTGAAGCCATCTTGTATCAGTATTCATAGTGCATTCCACTCTACACACACACACACACACACACACACACACACACACACACACACACACACAATACACGTATAGGGGCCAGAGAAACAACTTTTGTGGAGCTGGTGCTTTCTTTTTGCCTTGCACGAGTTACCTGTTGGCGCTCTTGGTCATGGGTGCCTTTCCCTGCTAAGCCGCCTTGCTGCTCACCTTCAGAAGTTAGCTTTTTCTTGTGTGTACATGTGATGTGTATGTATTGGCTTGGGCATGCCACAGCATGCATGTCCTGGTTAGAGGACAGCTTTGAGAGGTTGGTTCTCCCCTTAATCTTTGTGAGGGTTTCAGGGATGGAATAAAAGTCACCAGGCTAGTTCAGCCAGTGTCCCTGTTTACTGAGATATCTTGCTAGCCCCATACACACACAGATCCTGTCTGTCTGTCTCTGTCTCTGTCTCTGTCTCTGTCTCTCTCTCGCTCTCTCTCTCTCTCTCTCTCTCTCTCTGTGTGTGTGTGTATAAAAAAATTACATTACTTAGTGATTATGAACTTGCTTAAAATGCAGAAAAGTGGGTTTAGTGGTTCCGGAGCTGATTGATGGCAGAGGTCTGTGTTTTATTTTGTTTTTATGCAGTGCTTGGGATTGAACCCAGAGACTGGATGCCAGGCATGCCCTCTTTCACTGTGCTATATTCTCCATTCCTGAGATCTTTTCTTTTTTATTACTTAATGTAGCCTAGGCTGGCCTGGAATTTGTTCTATAGACCAGCCTGACCTAGAACTCACAGAGATCTGCCTGCCTTTGCTTCCTGAGTTTTGAGATCAAAAGTGTAGCCCACCAGCAGAAGCTACTAGCTCCTGCCCAAGACCTTTTTATTGTTGTTTTTGTTTTTTGAGATAGGGTCTGTCTGTGCACCATTGGCTATCCTAGAACTCACTCTATAGGCCACTGCTGGCTTCCAACTTCCCATCTGCCTCTGCCTCCCAAGTACTGGGATTAAGAGCAGGTATGTCACCACCTGGCCCAAGACAGACCTACCTACCTTCCTTCCTTCCTTCCTCCCGTCCTTCCTTCCTTCCCTCCCTCTCTCCCTCCCTCCCTTTGTCCCTCTCTCCCTCTTTCTTTTTTCTTTCTCCCTTTCTCCCTTTTTTCTCCCTTTCTCTCTCTCTCTTTCTTTTCCTTCCTTCCTTCCTTCCTTCCTTCCTTCCTTCCTTCCTTCCTTCCTAGACAAGGTTTCTTTGTGTATCCTTGGCTGTCCTGATACTTACTGGATACTGGTTTTAAGTTATAGAAAGTTGAGGGTTATTGCTCAAAGGTTACAAATTTTCCTTGAGAAAGGACTAAGTTCAAGATCCTATTGTATAGTATGGTGGCTGGAGTAATAACAATGTATCTTCTAGATTTTAAGTGTTTTCCTTGGCAGAAAATGATACCTGGTGAGGCAATGCATTTGTTAATTCCCTTGATGGAGCCATTCCATAAGTATACATACTCCAAAACATACTGTATATGACAAGTGTATACTGAATGTTGTAATTATGTATATATATATATATATATATATATATATATATATATATATATATATATATATATGAAAAACTAGGGCTAGCTGCTTGCTTTGTAAGTCTGATGTCCTGGGTGAGAGCCCATAACCAATGGGGAGAAGACATTGGTGGGACAATGGTGGAATAGTTCCCAAAAGTGACCGCTATGGTGTATCTTAGCATACATACTCAGATTCTCATGCTCACATACAATAAGTAAATATATACATAAATAATAAGAAAAGCCAATTCTTAGCACTGTCAACTATTAACATGATAGTTATGTGTTCAGTATTCACACTGAGAAAATACCAAAGTTACTGTGACTTCAGAAACATAGAAATTTGACTTTAATAAGTGGGGTGTGACAGCACCTATTTATAATCCTAGTATTTAGGAGGCTCAGGCAGGAGGATTGCTACAGGTTGGAGGACAGCTTGAACTACATCGTGAATTTGAGGCTAGCCTGGACTACATTGTGAGACATGGCCTTATAAATATTTTTAATAATTTTGTTTGATATGTATGAGTGTTTTGCCTATATGCATAGCTACCTAATACCTGCATAGGTGAGAAGAGAGCATCAGAGTCCCTGGAACTGGAGTACAGAGGGCTGTGAGCCACCCTGTGGATGCTAGTGCTCTTAGCTGCTGAGCCATCTCTCCAGCCGCAGATGTGTCTTCATGGGGAAAACCAGCAAGCTGGACATGGTGGTGGACATCTTTAACTATAGCACTTGGAGGGCAGAGGCAGGTTTATCGCTTAAGAGTTCAAGACCAGACTGGTCCACATACTGAGTTCCAGGTCAGCCAAGGTTATATAGCAAGACCCCATTTTTGTTTTACTTTTTTTTTTTTTTTTTTTTAAAACATAGCTCATTTGGTAGTGTTTGCCTACCATGTAGGAAGCCCTGGGCTTGTTTTCCAATTGGCTATAGTGGTACATACCTGTAATTCTAGCACTCTTGGTGATGGAAGGAATCAAGATGATCAGGTCATCCTTGACTACATAGAGAGTCCAAGGCCAGCTGAGGCAGGATACTCAAACCCTGCTGATTAGGAAAAGAAGGAAAAGAAAGGGAGGGAATACATAAAATAAAGAAACAAATTGGGTTTTATTAATTGTAACAGAACTGGCTGAATTTGAAAACCACTAGACACAAACAGTATGTTCAGAGTATTGGATCTGGTGAAAGCAGGGTGTACTGACATCCAGACTTGGCAGAAACTCCTGTCCTCAAGGGCCCCTCGCTCACATCTGGGTGGAAGCTGTTTCTGGACTATGGAGGATATATGTACACAGTGTACTTTTTAATTATTTTAATTACATAGGACCAAATGCTGTAATAGTATTCATTTCAGATGGCAGTCTGCCAAGAGCAGGTGACTATTTAAAACTGTTTCCCCCACGTATTTATTAAAACTCTTAACTTTCATCTCTGTGGCTTAGGATAAGGTAGTTTATTTAGGCCGGGCGGTGGTGACGCACGCCTTTAATCCCAGCACTTGGGAGGCAGAGGCAGACGGATTTCTGAGTTCGAGGCCAGCCTGGTCTACAGAGTGAGTTCCAGGACAGCCAGGGCTACACAGAGAAACCCTGTCTCGAAAAACCAAAAAAAAAAAAAAAAAGTTGTTTATTTAGAAACTAAATCCTCATGGTCTCATATCTCAATACATACATACATACATACATACATACATGTATTCATGTGGCTCTGATTATACAACTATTACTGCTAAAGCAATAGTAATCTCAATTTGTTGAGTTTCAATGTAGTTATTCATTCATTTATTTTTATTAAATACACTTATCCCTGTGTGGAGGATGGTACATGTTTGGAGGTAAGAGGACAACTTGAGGGAAGGAGTTAGTTCTCTGTCTACTCCCTTTATGGGTCCTGGGAAATCCAACTCAGGTCATCAGGCTTGGCGGCCTGTGTCCTAATGGAATGAGCCGCCTTGCTGGCCCTATCTTTTCTTATATTACATTTTGAATTTTGTATCTTATGTTCTTACAGTGTTGGAATGTGTTCGGGTAAAAAAACTGATTTCTTGTTTTTTGTTGTTGTTGTTTGGTTTTGTTTTATACGCACCCAACTGGCCTAGGACTCACTGTATTCCGAGGATGACCTTGGATTGCTGATCCGCCTGCCTCCCCCTCTCCAGTGCTGCTATTACAGGCATGCATGAGCATGCCTTGTTTTTATTATGATGGGGATCAGACTCATGGCTTCCTTTATGCCAGGCAAGCAATCTGCCAAGATCGAGAACTGTAATTTTAGTAGCAGCACATGATAGCTCTTGTTTTTGTAACTTGAGGAATTATAAACAGTTTTTTATTTTATCAGAATTTTTAGAGTCTTACTGTGCTCATAAATTTGTTAGCATTTTTCAGAAGGAATGATTTAAAAGTGGAATTAGCTACATTTTATTGATTTGGTGCTGAAACAATTATTTTGAGGGATGATTAGTGACTTCCCCGGTATCCTGAGCTAGTCTTGAACTTTTGATTCTGCCTCCGTCTCCTGAATATAAGATTACAGATGTGTGCCATAATGACCAGTTAAACTAAAATATATACCTCAATACATTAAAACATTGAAAATTTTATTTTATGTCTTTTTCTGTATGTATGTCTGCACCATATGTGTGCCTGGTGCCTGAGGAGCCAAAGAAGGTATCAGATTTCCTAGAACTGGAGCGAACAAACCTCCATGTGGATGCTGGGAATCAAATCTGTGAACTCTGTGCTCCTGAGTGCAGGTTCCCACAGATGCAGCAGATGCACTAGAGCTGGACTTGCAGACGCTGAACTGCCTGAGAGAGCTAACCTCAGGCCCTCTTCTCAGCTCTCCACAGATACCTCCTTATTTTAATCAGTGTTTCTAATATTACTTGGAACTTTTGGTTTTAGATTTAATTTAGATTTAGATTTTAGTTCAGTTCTTCTGCATTGTTGCTTCACTTCCTTTCTTCTCAATTTGCAGGACTCTTTCTGTTGGGTATACTCATCTGTTGAGGTTCTTCTCCCATCACAGGACTAGCCAATGACTATAACGCATAATTATCAATCCAGTTTTCTGGTACCAAGTAGCCCATGAGATGAGGATGCAATTATTTGTTGCCTGGTCATAAAACTACTAATTCAGACTTTACAAAATTTCTTTCAGGTAGTTTAGACTATCATTCTCTGTCTGTCTGTCTGTCTGTCTGTCTGTCTTTCTGTCATTTCTTTGTCTCTCTTGGCCTCTCTCTCTCTCTCTCTCTCTCTCTCTCTCTCTCTCTCTCTCTCTCTCTCTCTCTCTGTGTGTGTGTGTGTGTGTGTGTGTGTGTTTGAGTTTGAGACAGGTCTTCTGTAGCCCAGGTTGGCCTCAAACTTACTTTGTAGCTGAGGATGCCTTGAGCTAGCTCTTGATCCTTCTGCCTCAGCTTCCCAAGTGCTGGAATTACAGGTGTGTGTCAATAGGTCTGCTTTATGTTTGAAAAAAATGTCAATAATGCATCTTTGTCTTTCCAGAAAGAAGAAACAATGTAACTCAGTCACTCTGAAGACTGAGGTCAAGGTGAAGAGGGAGGTGGGAAGAGGATGGCCTGGCCGAGGTTTTTGCAGAGAGGAGCTCTCCTCACCAGCTTCAGCCACCACCATGTTGCCGTGTTCCTGCTTACTTTCTTTAGGTAATGGCTTTCTGACACTCTTGTCTTCTGCCCACGGGAACGATACTGTATCAGTATGCTGGTTGACACAGGCTGCCAGTGAAATAGATAGCGTCCTTTGTTTCTGCTTCGAGACAAGGTTTCTCTATGATAGCTTTCTTTTGTATTTTGTTTGTTTTGTTTTTGTGCTTTCAGGGAACTTGAGGCTGCAAGCTTGTGGAGACTATGCTCTGTCTCCGAGCTATACTTCTTCCCCCTAAATATTTAGTGACACCCTCATAAGTTAACTTTTTTGAGATAGCATCTCATCATGTAACCTTGGCTGGTCTGTAACTTGCTATGTAGACCACTCTGGTCTTGATTTCACACAGATCTACCTACCTCTGCCTCCAGAGTCATGGTGGGCTTAAAAGTGTACACCACTATCCCAGCCACAGTTCAACCTTTTTTTTTTTTTTTTTTAAATCTGTGCATGAGTGTTTTGGATGCATGTGTGTGGGTGTGCACATATACACACCATCCATCCATATATAACTCACCCATATATGCATACATAGCTAGCCTTGAAATCACAATCCTATATCTGCCCTTATATTATAAATGTGCATTCAGGTATCCCCATCGTACTTACTTTATCGATGACTTTAGGATGGTGGTTCTCTAGGTCATTTTGCATTTTGCTTTCTAGGGGTTATTTGACAGTTTGGTGACATTTTGACTGTCTTGATGGTGGGTTACTATTTTTATTTAATTATCAGAGACTTGGGGGTGCTGCTAAATGTCTCACCTTGAACCAAGAACTTGTTGACAAATGTTGCAGAGGTTGAGAAACTGAGTCTGATATCAGGTGTTTTTATGGAAACCAGGGGCTATTACAAAGGATGTATGCATTCAGGAGACGT